>NW_009924962.1:0-26510 GCF_000696875.1 Nestor notabilis | reverse complement strand
TTTTCCTTTCCCTCTTCTATTACTCTATTTCTGCTGCAGCATGTTTGGCTGTACTAAGCTATATAGTACAGCAAAAGCTGTTTATGAACTCTCACATCTGTGCACACACAGGTAACAACACAAGACTGTAGTAACTGGAAACATTCTGATATGACCCACCTTCCACTAGAGCAGGTTGCTCAAGGCCCTGTCCAACCTGGCCTTGAACACTGCTTGGATGGAGCATGTCCCTGTGCTAGCTTTTGCTGTTGGAGTGAACTAATAAAAAGAATTATCACCCCCATAGCATTGGTAAGTGAAAAATGAATTCATGTTGTTGTTTTTTCCCCCAGAAGATTATTTGGCTCTGCTACAAAGTAAAAACAAGCCTATTCTAAACTGCTAGCAAAATAAAACATTCCAAGTATTCTCAACTTCCAGAAAATCATTTGTTACTGTTTGAAACTTTCATTTTTACTTTAAAAATGTGGTGATTTTATAGAAAAACAATGATACCTTGGCTTTTCGGAGCAAAAAAAATCTGACTGTCTCATACATATGGAATGTTGCAGTGCCACCACACTTGCTTTTTCTCTTGGGACAAAAAAATCTGTTCCACTATATATCTTTAAAGATTTGATTCACTTATTTATTTTTTTTTTTTCCCCTGAAGGAATTAAACTAAGGTAAAGTAGCTCCAGATAACCAGAGGCAGCACCAACCCTCAGTAATACTACTTGAGCTGATGCACACTCCTGGTCTTACAAGGAAGGATGCCAGTCCATGCACAGTCCCTCTTTTTTTTTCCCTTCTCTTTCCCCCAGCCTTATGTTTGTATATGGCCCTGTGCTATGGGCTGATAATGTTGCCTATCTTGCAAACCTAGTTCCTGCACTTGTAAAATACAAATAATATTTTATCTGATATAAAAAACATGTTCAGATACATACTGCAACTTTATTTCCTTCCTATTTATTTTGTGTTGACTACTGTGCAGTATCCTCAGGGACTTCAGCCTTTACTTCTAGATGATTTGATATAACAAACCTAATAAACAGACCCAAGATAAACACACTAATGGAAGCTAATCCCTTTACTATTGAAAAAGGGCTATTTAAGTTATACAGTAAAGAGGAATCAAATGCTTCAGCTACTCTCAGCCACCATTTGGGAAAGGAACATCATGTTACAGACACACAAGTATCAGACAGTTTGACTTTACTTGCCATAGTTGCAGAAACTCCAGACTTCATCGAAGCACAAGCTGCTAACAAAGAATAGCATGGCCTGTCTCATTTTCAACTTACTTTGTGCCTTTGATGGCAATTTTTATACACTTCAGAGCTTCCTCTTTCTTGTTCACCAAACCACTCTTAGAAATATCGCAACAGGAAGAAGTGAGCCCTTTTAAAACCATGCTAAGAACATGACTACGAACCACATCTTTAAATAAACTGCTGTCTTCTCCAAAAGGAAGTACTTGATGTGAATTATTCTACTCTGTAAGACAATACATGGTATTTTGACTTGCATTTCATAGGGTTTTACCAATGCTAACGAGCGCAGCTTCCCAGCCCTCCTCCAAGGACGGCGGCTGTTCCTTCTCCCACTGTGGAGGAAGAGGGACTGTGAAACGCCATGACTGCCTTAGGGGCCACAGAGGAAGTTTGGGGTAATCATCAGCTCAGCTCCTGGCCCTCCCAGCTATCAGATCCTCCTCGTGGACCAAACCCAGCAATCGCTTCTCCCCAGGCAGAGCAGTCACTGCTGCTGCCCATGAGATCCTTCAGCCAAAATGAAAAATGGAGGAGAACCCATTTCAGCCCCTTTCTACCCCTTTTCTAGCTCCTCATCTTCTCAAGATCTTAAATCATTGATTATCAGTGGTAAACAAGGAGATTAATCAATCCCTCCCTTCAAGCCAGCTGGTGGTTAAACCAGCAGCACCCAACCAGGCACTGCACCATTGCACCAGCCAATTCTACTCGTGACTTGCTGATGCTATCACACAACAGCAGCTCAATTCGTCAGGATCCTTCTTTTTCCAGATCACGCAGAAGCCTAGCTAGCTATAGAAAATAATAGGCTGAAATGAAACCCTCTGCCCACCTGTGACTCAAACAAACAAAAAATTGGAGGGCTCAGATCCCGAGCTGGCACTGCTGTCCTGTAAGCACAGGAAAAAGCATTTGGCAATGAGCTGTTCATTACTGAATCACATCACATCCATACGTACCCTGAGCAATCTGTTGCTAGGTGCTGATTTATTTGATAACTTCGAAGTAGACTTTGAAGATTTTTCCAGAAAGGAATGCTGGACCTGAAGGTTTTGTTGTTGTTTTGTTCAAATGAAGCAACAGTACTTGAAGAAACTAGCATGACTCCTGAGCAGAGGTAGGAATAAAGATATCTCTGTTTGCATTGTGGCAAGACCTTGAAATCAGATCAAACAGCAACAGTGAAGCAGCCTCTTCTGAACTGCAAGAGCAGGTGTAAAGCATTATTTAACCTTGCACTCTTACGGTGAGATTAGATCCACAACTTGGAGAGACTGCTTCAGAAACAACCCTGATCAACAGATCTTTCACAGGACGTGTACTGTTCAAGATAAAATATATCTTTGAACTTGGTGATCTTGTGAGATTTATTCTGTCGTACTTTCGCTCTTGTAATTTTTCATCATTACAGTGAAACTCAACTGACTAGTTTTAGTCTTAGCTAAATCTAAACAGATATTCTTCCATTTCTGTAGATGGTTTTACATTTAAGGATGTCAAAATATGCTGCAGAGTCCATTAAATGGCATTTTTTCACAGGCGAAAGGGAGCAAATCATACAGAGAGAACTGCAGTGACTCCCCTGGAAGTCACGGAGCAGCAACATTTAAAGGAGACCCACTGTAAGCCCTTGTGCTTTCCTTAGTACGCTGCTCTGTGTACCAGAGGCTGTTGTGCTGTTGTGACTCCAGAGCACTGGCCCTTCTTCAGCATCTAAAAACAGGACCTGGGGAATGTGTTTCTTTTGATGAAGCAGGCTTGTAGCTAGTGAGGCTACATGCAAGCTAAGGTCTAACAAATGCCTCCCAAAGGCTTGTCCTTTCGCTGCCCTGGGCAGCTGGTGTTACCCTGAGTAACTCTTTTTCAACCATGGGGGTGGTGGGGCATAGAACCATAGAAAGTTTTGTGTTGGGAAGGACCTTAAAGCTCATCCAGTTACAAGCCCCTGCGATGGGCATCCACTAGAGCAGGTTGCTCCAAGCCCCTGTGTCCAACCTGGCCTTGAACCCTGCCAGGGACGGGGCAGCCACAGCTTCTCTGGGCAACCTGTGCCAGTGTCTCACCACCCTCACAGGGAAGAATTTCTTTTTTATATCTAATCTAAACTTCCCCTGTCTAAGTTTAAACCCATCACCCCTTGTCCTACCACTACAGTCCCTGATGAAGAGGCCCTCTCCAGCATCCTTGTAGGCCCCCTTCAGATACTGGAAGGCTGCTATGAGGTCACCAAGCAGCCTTCTCTTCTCCAGGCTGAACAGCCCCAACTTTCTTAGCCTGTTTTTGTGGCATGATCATAGCATGGCAGTGGAGGAGCCCCCTGGAAACAGATTTGGCACATGCACTTTAGCAGGGGAGCCTCATGCTGAAAGACCAAGGCACGGGGCACAGCAGGTGCTGGAGGCACACAGAAGGTGTTGTGCGTGCATGGTGCTCTGCGCCCGGGGACAGTGGGCACCAGCACTGTCACATCAGAACTGCCCACACAGCTTCAGCTTTCTCCACTACTGGCTGAGCAATCCAGGCTCAGCCATGGCAGATCCTAGGTATGGTCTTCAGTAAGTGAGATCTGAGTATCAGACAAAACCAGGGACCAAGCTTTCACTAAACACTGGGAAAAACATAGAACTGGGCTCAAACCTCACTGCCTCTTGCTGTTGATAAGAAGATGGATCTGGATTTCTTAGTCACACAGCCTTGGTACTGGAGGTCTCAACATGGACCTGAACAGACCATAGCTAAAATTGCCATAAGAATACAATAAAATTCCACTGCTAAATCCAGAGAATGGCACTGCATTTCCCCCTAAGAATCTCTGTTTTATTCTGTGCTGCTGGTCAAGTCCTTGAACAAGAACAAAACAAGTATTTATTGTCTTGCCAGTTTCACTGCCAAAGATATACGGTTACAGCTCATTTGTGCTCTGGCTCTTCTGGAAAGAAGGTTACAGTGAATGAAGTTACTTTCTAGTCTCCCTTTATAAACATAAGACACAGGTTTCTCAGTCTGTGCATCATTATTGTTGTATAAAATAAGTGTGATTTTGTTATTTTTACAAATTAAAAAGGTATGAATTTACAAGTTCATTGCATTTTTAAATGAAAATCTGTATTCACGTCTCTGAGTATTACCATCTGTCCCTGAAAATGGCCCCAGCAAGTGCCTGTGAGCCCAGATGAGCTAGGCAAAGTCAAAATGCAGCACCTGTCCGAACTGACAGTAGCTGATAAGGCACAACTGCCCCCTCTTCCCCTCAGTTTCCCAATATTCCAGCTCCATTTCAAAGCCCCCATACTCTTAGAAAACATGGTGCCGGCCAGCTGAAGGCAGCAGTCTCTTCTGGCAGCCTACATACAGACCCGAACTTCATTTTTCCCTCTAAGCATGTTAAACCTTATGCAGATCTGCACGTCTGCCAGCCACAGTGTGCACAGAAAAGTAGATGGACTGAGCCTGCCTCCTGTGGGTCCACAAGTGACCTGCCTGTAAGAACACCACAAGCCATTGTCCCTACTAAGGGGTTGATCTGAAATCTCATTAGAGATGGCAGAAAAATTTACTCCATTTGACTTCTGTGGCTCTTTGTGTAACCAAGGTCTTAACTATAATTATATGTCTACACATAATGTATACTCTGTATATCTATAGAAAGTAGAAAGTTGTATTACAGTCTTACATCACAGACTAGTTTTATTATAAAATCACAACCCTTAACCTGAGTAGAGGCAATAACTTTTAGGACAAATAAAGCAGAAGGACTTTCAAAACTCCACCTAATCATTTGGTCCTTCAAAAGGCAGCGGTGAAGTTAGAATCTAGGAGCTGTCCTAAAGCGCACTGAAGTCACTGGGTACCTTATGGCATTCTGTAAGCTCTGGATTCAGAGTACAACATCTGTACAAAACCTAAACCTCAGAAAACAGAGTGTACAAGGACAAATGGGACTGATTGCATCAGCAGATGCAGAGCTTGTAGCAGCTAGACGTCATTTTTTATACAGGAAATTTAGGATACAGAACAAGACAGGCTTGATTTCTGCAAGACGGGGTTAACCTGTCTCTTGCAGGCAGCCTAGCTCCTAGTATGATCTCTCTTATGAATAATTCCTTTTCTTTTTCTCTTGCAGTGCTTAGAAGGATGCAACAGAGCAGGAGGCTGAAAGCTCAACTACCCAAAACTCTCCATCTTAACGTGCTCCTGCTGAGCATGGCAGGGCTCCAAAGAAAGAGAAAACCAAGTGGAGAGTGTCCAAGCAGTAGGATTTACCACAGAGCTCAGAAAAACAAACTGGAAGACAAAGCATTATATCACATGTTAGACCCTAAGCCTGCCACTTCCACAGGCTGAGCATCTCATCCAGACTTACATTCACATCGCACATTGATCCTGCAGCAGGATCCATGCATGCAAGAAGTCCTTTACAGCATTAATTACCCATTGCCCTTTAGCAGCATTACTTTCTCCATTGAGCTTGTAGTACCCATAATAATTTTCCAGCGGATACACCAACAGGTGTAACTCTGAAACAAATGCGCTCACATGAGAAGCATGTATAGTGCATCACTCTGTGTCACACAATCACTTTGCATAGTTTGTACGCTTACACATCTTTGAGGTTAAAAGGGTGAGAAAAGCAGCCTGGTTCTGTTAATTACACAGATAACATTTTCCAAAAACAGTCCTCTGTTAAAAATGTGAGAACAACACGAAAGTTCCAAATGCCTTACAACATAAACAGCACACAAATAAGCCATGAGTGGTGCGATTAGAAGCAGATCACAATTCAGGAGTCACATCCTACAGTGCTCTGGCAGATGTAAAAAGCACTAGTGAGAAACAGCATGGCTTTCAGTCTCTTCATTTGGCACAAAGCTGAGTGATTTTCTAATGTAGAGAAATAAAGTATGATTTAACTATATACAAGGTGGTGAGATCTTGTATCTAAGTGTAAGCAAACCTCTAAAGCTGACAATCAGAGATGCTATAGACCTATGAATATTGTTTGAGGCAAGGCAAGATGAGCCCTTCTTTAAATCTGGCCATGAATACCAATGAGAGGGTTTGAAAACTAATGTGACACTGCTTCACACTTGAAACCATACTTATATGCCAGGGAATGTTAAAACAAACAACAGTGACAAAAGACTACTCTTTCTGAGGCAAGCAATGTGGGGAGAGGGAGGTAAGATAGAAGAAAACCACTAGAACGCTTTTTGTGGAAGAACACTCCACAACTGATGTCTTACTGACAACATGAGTCTTGCATCAGCTGTGAGCCTTCCTGAACCTGGGAGGTCATATAACCTTGGAAACTGTGTCTTCAGAACCAAACCAAAACCCACTTTCTCTACTCATAAAACCCTTAAATCTTTCCAAATTTTTTTTCATATAGGAAAACCTGGCATTGAACAACTTAGCATAATCTTTGAAAATCACAGAATCATAGAATGGTTTGTGTTGGAAAGGACCTTCAGATTATCTAGTTCCATGCCCCTTGCCATGGGCAGGGATGCCTCACCCTAGGCCATGTCACCCAAGGCTCTGTCCAAGCTGGCCTTGAACACCACCAGGGATGGAGCATTTACCACTTCTTTGGGCAACCCATTCCAGTGCCTCACCAGCCTCACAGTAAAGAACTTATGTCACATTAAAGGTAAGAAATACTTTATAAAAAATAACCTTCTGTTTCCATAAGAAGAGTTTATTAAAAGAAAAAAAAAAAAAAAAGTCCAACCAGTAACTGCTTTTTCAAAAATACATATAACAAAATAAATTTACACACTTAAAATGCTAACAAGTCAAATCAGACTTCAAAATAAAGCTATAGCAATTACTCCATTAATATCACACTTTTAATGAGAATATACTCATTTTTGAGTCAGCTTTTTTCATAAAATTTAAACCCCTTTCTTATAAAGAATGGGAGGACTAAAACTATTCCATTCACCTAATAATGCAGAGTGAGTGTGCAAAAATGCACATCTACATATGCTGCTGAACACAATCAGAATTATACATCTGTGAGCACAGGGTCCTATTCAGCTGAGTAAGGTTCCTGTTCATGTCAAGAGAAGCCTGTTGATCCAGGAGCTTTGGCACCCAATCCTTGCATTCAGGGAGCAGGGAGCTCTGGCACCCAGCCCTTGCAGTCAGCGGACCAGCTTGTCACAGCAGGTTACACACAGACACAGGCATGTTTAGATATTTGAGAGGTTTTTTGCATGACCTATTAGTATGTGTCCAAAGTCACCCGAATCTGCACTGAAATTACTTTCCAGAACCTGCTCCAACACTGCAGTTACTTAATTCCCCAGGTATATATCATTTTGATATAAAATAATCTGTGTGACACCAATAAATCAGAATGAGAATGCACTCCATGAACAGATGATGCAGTTGAAAGATTATATTGAAGACACAGAGAAACATTGTAAGTTCCCTATTGGTGAGTTCTCTCATTTGGGATAAATCTTTTTTATAACACATACAATTACTGTTTGATTTAAAAAAAAAAAAAAGCTTATTACAATGAAAGGGGAATACAGACTACACATAAATAATGTCAAGCAAAAGAGTAAATCATAGCTAGGCCTGCCAAACCAGTAGCAGGTATTAAAGTTGGATGCCCAGAGGCAGAGCAGCACAGTTCATTTGGAGTGATTTGGAAATACACAATTGAAGGCACATTGCAAAATTGTTCCAAAATGCACTCACCCTTGACTACAGCATGGTGCTGGCATTCAAACTGCCATCAGCAAAGCTGTAACCATCTATTCCCAAGAAGAACCTGACCCAAGCCCGTGAGTCAAGACATTCAGAAGTAAAGTTTGCAATATTCCTTAATCAAGCAAGGCAGTGATGTGAAGGGTTTCTGATGCTCTTACAAGGTGGCTGGTGTAGCATCTCCTTCATTTCTGGACTGTTTTCTTATATTTCTTATATTTCCATACTCTCATAATTTTCTTTTTTTTTTTTTTTAATCTCACGTTGGTTGTAATTTCCATACTTTTGACTTGGTTCAATCAGCCTGGTTCCCTGTGGAAATCAGATCTCCAGGATCAGTCTATGAATATGCCTGTAATAAACTTTTGATGTTGATTTCAGACCAATCACATAGTGGAGATGTCCGATATGATATGCTCACTATGTGTTTTCTAACACCAAAGTGAGGGAAGGCCAAAAGTTTTGATTTTGTTGGCCAAATCAAATGAGGCCGAAGAAAGGCTGTAGGAGAAGGGACAGGAATTTCAAAGGATACATGATGAGAACAGAAAATAGTATAATTTATTTTTTAGAAGTCTATGAATGAAAAGGCTCAAGACCGTAGGAAAGAGAGTTTCCACAGTATTATCTGCAGCCACTGGGCTTAACATACACACCTTTGTGAACAAGCTAAATTCACAGCAGCAGCTGCATTTAAGCTAATACTGAGATTTTCATTACTAAGCTTTCCTGTCTTCCACAATAAATGGGACTGCTGCTAGAATCTGAGGGAATTTAGCAGTCTTGCACAATGCTCGATGAAGCTGCTGTGTAGTGCCTGTGTGCCTAAAAGGAAGAAGAATGGGCTGTATGTGAATAAACTGATCCAACAGAAAGAGTCAAACCCTAGCTGATGGCTTCTCTTTTATTTTAATCCCACAGCAACTGGTGGGGGGTCAACAGTAAGGACGGTGAAGGTGATGGCTGTATAAACTGCACTGAGCTGCAGTGCAGTAACAGCTGAACATTAGTCCCAGCTGCTCCTGTCACATCCATCCTTGTGCTACGTCTCATTGCAGTTCAAATAGTAATTTCCTCAAGAAACGGATTTCCTCTGCATTCAGCAGAATAGCAAAGAATCCCATCTTCCTTAATCCCACTTCTGGGACTTAGGCATTGCGGTTGTTGGAAAAAACTGCTACTTTTAAACCTAGAATTTAATTAAAGTATCCCCAGAACTTTTCTTCTGCGATTCAGTGACCCTTCTCTCAACGGTTAACCAGAATTATTCGCAAACTGTTATGGCTACTACAGGCAAAAGAGGTCTCCAAGCTGCACCAGTAGCTGTAATTAAAACATGAGCATATGTCAATACGTAATTGACTTCTCAGGGAATTCAGTGCAGCCACACAAACAAGCAGCTCTGACAAGCATTTGGCATCCAGGCAGCAGCTAGTCCTGCCAGAAACTGGAACAAGAGCAGGAAGAGACTAAGACCAGTTTCTTCAGCAAAGATTTTTCTAAGATCATCTCAGGACACACCCAGGCCCCCGAAACCCATGTTGCTTGGGGACTGGGGACCCAGGTGAGCAACAGTGCTGCAGAACTTCAAAGCCTTTCCTCCTGCTTTTGGCCAGTTAGAGATTATTTACTGTGGTGTGAATGACAGGGCTACAGGGGTAGGTACAGTGAACATGGGCTGTAACTGTCAAGATTATACATAGTGACATTGGGTTGGAGCACATCATCTCACCAGAAATGGGAGCCCTGGACTGTAATTGCATGTGCACGTCTGCAAACAGTCTGGGAGGGAAGGACTCAGGGCAGGGTTTTTTGCTCATGTGAGCAATGGGATGCTTAATTGTACAGAAGGAACAGCTCTTCTTTGAGAAGCAGGTTAATAATGGCATTTGTTTCTCTGCAATTAGTCCTGATAGTGATAGGTATAGGCCATCACTGACTCCATTGATCAGAAACACAGAAAGTTAGCAAACCCAACCAGATACACATGGTGTTTTGCATGGTGAGAGGCCACACGTTCCTGTTCTGAAATGAACCATAAGGTGGCATTGCTTTGAAACATTACATCCAAATATTTTCCCTGACATTTTTTGTGCTCTACAAGAGCATAGAGAGTTCCCACTGAAATCAAGGGAATAAAGGCATCCTACAGAAACCTCAGTGATACAGTGGGGGTTAACCTTCACATTTCTCAGATGATACCTTTTTTCAAGCACCGTGTCTCTTATTTAAGATCTATGTTTGTGTGTGTAATATACCCACACTTTGTACAACTGACTGTCCTCTGGCATGTAATAGATCCTGCTCTTTTTCTCTGCCACATTAACAGCCAACAAGGACACTTGTAAGAAGTAGTTTTCTGTTTCACATCTAACATGCAGGACAAGACTGGCAGGTTTGGGAAAGCAGGCTTTGGAAGTGGAGTCACAAAAAATTAATAGTAGTTATGACAAAATGAACTACAGAGATTCCCTGTGACTACTGATTTGCTGTTGCAAAACAACACGGGACCTAAAGCTGGGTAGAAAAAGGCAGGAGATTATGACAGTCTGGGTGAGAATCGTGCAAGACTGTGATTCTTAACAAATTTTCTCAAGTGCAAAGGTACAGACTCTACTGAATCTCCAAATACCCTGAGCACACACAGGGAATGAGACGCTGGTTGTATGTCTGTGGACAGTGCCAGTTATGCATAGCACAAGGAAGAGAAATGGGTCCACAAGATAAATGCACACCAATTGAGAACCTTCTGCAGGGCTGTCATGTAGCAGCCCTACTGATGTGAAAATAGCAAGACTGTGAGTTCAAGTCCCCCTTGATCTTCTGCATCCAGCTGGTCTGCTGTACTGCAAAGTACTCTTCAGCTTTCAGGTAGTCCTTTACTATGAACATGCAAGGTCCCAAACTACAGTTATTTTTGCAGTGTCTACCACAAACGACGGCTTGCCCACCTCCAGCTAGCACATGCTATGCAGAAGAACACATTAGAGACAGACAGCAGAACTACCTGAGCCTAGCCTTGGATAATTTCTTTCTTACAGGGATTTTTGAAGTAGCATTACATCCCAGTAGTGACCCTGCGCTCACATCCTTTCAACCAAATGATTAAAGTGTTCCAAAAACCAGTGAGATCATGGATGGGCCACAGACCCCTTTCCAAGCACACTGCGTGTTGGAATAATGAAGCAGTGTCAGCTACAGACTTGACTTCAGGACATGGAGTTGTCAGTAAATTGACCCAGGCTGCATCTCAACAGACAAACAGTATCCATTCATTCATGCATCTCTCTGTTTGGATTCATCTGTTTGTTCCGCCCATGAAGCAGAAGACAGACTCATATAGAGTCTGGAAGAATGCAAAGCAGTCAAGTAGAACAGCTGGAGATACACCAAAACAGTCCACCCATACCAACATGAGGATGTCCTCATTTACTATAAACTTACTGGTATTTCAAATAGGAGAATATGCCAATTCATACCAAGAATGTAAACATAGATCTCTTCAGAGTGTAGTGACCCAGATGATTTTGAGTTGATCCCTACCACTCTGGTAAGGTAAAGTGAAGCTGATTTCTGCCAGAGTTGTCTGAAAAACCTTCCATGCACTTAAAAACCAAAAGTCAATGATAATGCAAGGCAGGAGGATGGAGGAATTTGTGAACATCAGCATGGAGAGTTAATATGATTCTATCAGTAAGACTCATAAGATGAGTTTCAGTCTTTCCCCCTCCCCCCTTCTTTTGAGCATCCAAGATCGTCTTTATTTCAAGTATCACCATAGGAGCAGCAATTAATTCAAATGAAGTGGGATTTACTCTAAATAAACAAGAAAAATATTCCAAAACATTATGAGTTCCAAACCTTAACAAAAAGAAAAGGATTTCTCTTTAAAATACAACTTTCAGAGAAAATTAAGCCCACTATTTTTTTTTGAGTCAGCAAATACACTGTGTACAAATGGCATGTTGGTTTTGAGAAACAGGCTATCAATTCTCCTTTTCTGTCCCCAGTAACAGCTAACTGAAGACTACAGTGCCAATGAGAATCACTTGGACCTACTTGGTTCTTATTTTGGATCTTCTTGAGTTGGATACTAATAGCAGTTACTGAAGTGGAGCCCAAACATTAAATACTAATACAGACTTTGAATCCAAACCAGAAGCACTTCAGTTATCCGAGCCTTTTATTACCCCAGATGAGGTCATTATTCTTAATGCTTATCATATTGAATATTCCTACCATTTTCTGAAAGCTTGCTTATCAAAATTATCCTTCGTCCCTTGTGGCGTATGGATAATTGAGGTTTATACATTTCATGCAAAACAGGTCTTGTACCTCATTAAACAGACCCATCTGCATTTCCACAGTGTAATCCCCGAACATAATCTGTGCAGTTTATATGCTGATGACTGGACAGTGTGATTATGTTAACTATATGTTAAACAGAGCTCTGAAACTGCTAAGTCTGAAACTGCTAGAAACCCATAAATCAAGTGGCAGGGCTCCAGTTTTGGAAGCAGACTGATTTTTTGCGCTCTGAATAGGCATGCAAAACGGCACCATTTGTTAAGTTATTCAAGCTGTTTAGCTGAACAGCATTTTACTCATGTCTAACTTACACTTGCACTAATCATCAGTTGTTTTCAGTAGGAGTGAGAAAGCAGATCATACACAGCTCAGTTTAAACTACAAAAATGTGACATGCAGGTACTAATTCTTTGTCTGTTGTAGAAGTGCAGGATACTTAAACAGAGTGAGCTCAGCTTGAGTTCACATACCCCCTTTTTTATATACTGGAGATGGACTACACAGAATGCCTCAGCATGAATTAATTCCCACGTGTTTACCTCAAACACAGAACACACAACAGTACTGGCATCAGGCTCACTAGTCACTATTACTAGTATCAGCCTGGCGTTCTTAAACGGGGAAACAAACCCCACAAGGCACACAATCAAAGTCTAGGGGGTAACTGAATGCTTTACTTATCAATAGCCCATCTTCTTGGGAAGAGCCCATGGAGAGCATAGGGAGGTTCACACTGCCCAAGCATGACAGAAGCCTCGTTCTCAGGGAGCAGCATGTCCCACCCGCTAACAGAACAATTCTCAAAAGATAGTATTAGTGAAAACTGGGACATAGGCTTCCTGTTTTCAGGAAGATGGGTTTACAGGTGATACATGAATCTAATCCAGCTCTTTGAGTAAATTGTATTGCTCTTTTGTACCTTATTATCTGAAAAGCATCCTAGCAGTGTAAGATAGCTGAGATAGACCTGTACACAAAGTCCTAACCACAGGGTAATGCTATGCCAAGGCACTGGCTCTACCAAGGCTGTTGGGAAAAGAATGGGATTCAGTGAAACAAGAGGGAAAAGAAAACATCATGCCACAACCACTCACTGCAGAAAAGATGGAGCAGCACTGACAGATAGAGAAGGGACAACAGAGTAGCCATGAGGGAACCAGGAAGAGCTACACAAGCATCACATAGCAGGAGACAGGGACCAGGGCCAAGGCAAATCAGAGCTGCAGAGGCTGCCAGGGAAGTGTGAAAGGTACCAGCGCTAGTGGATGGACCCCAAGAAGACAACAAGATGATCAAAGGTGGGAGGCAGTGTTTGTGGGAGCACCTCCTTGGGGAGGAGAGCAGAACGGGAAATGCCTGCAGAAAATAAAGGGGTTATCATAGAGCAACCCAAGGTACAGAAAGAACAGCCTTTACAGCTTCTGAAACGATGTTACTGTGAGCCAGTCAGCCTTTCCATGGACAAGTCACAGTGTCAGGCTGTAGGGCTCAAAGTACACAACTTGCAATGGGTGTTAGAATCAGCAGGGATACAGCTGGTGAGTTCTGTGCCACTTGAAATGCCTCAGAAGGGCTGCTTAAGGGATATTTCAGTATGCAGAAACTTAATTTCATCAGAAATATAATTATCTGTGTCCTAGTTCCTCACTATACCTAAATACTTGTCTTACAAGATATTGTTCCTGACACAATGCCAGATTTATTATATATATATATATATACACATATATATAAAAACTTAAATGATGTTCAGTGACCACTGGTCAGAAAACATTAGTGTTTGTAAAAGAAATACATTACAGTGTTTTAAAATTAATAATACTGAATAGACTTTCATTTTTACCTTAACTTTTTGTTCCTGAAAGAAGATTCTCCCCCAAAAAGCAGTTTTATACAGCTAGAATTCATTTACAGACTTCACTTGAAAAATTTAATTCATCATACTGATTTCTACCCTACAGTGGTTAATGTACTTCCACATGTACTGCTCCTAACCATAAATCCACCTTCCTGGGAAGACAATCTCAGCTAAGGGTGCCTAGTTTGAGTTTAGCTCTTTTCAGGATTAAGCCCTGTGAAGCAGAAATAGTCTGCAATACAGAGGAGGTCAGAGTAGAGTAATTCTCTAAGTGAGGCTGCAGACTATATCTCGTGGAGCAGGTTGCCAAGGAGCTACTAGCAGAATAAATACAGATGGGAGGAGGTAGATGCAGCAAGGGTGGAACTATGCTGGAAAGGTTTTGGCTACAAAGGATGACAATAACAGGCAGCAGGAGCAGACAAAGCCCAGGACCTGCAGAGCCCAGACGAGGATGCTCCAGCAGAACCAGCAGAAGGGTCCCTGAAGGTCTCTCCAGTGCCTCCTCCCTTAACTGGAGTTTCACCACCACAGCCCCGTCAGACATCCTCAGCCCCAAACCACCTCCTTCAGCTGCTCTTTCTCCTCCCATCCACTGCCCGAGGACCCAAGCACCACTTCTCATGTATTCTGGAGGTGCTGTTCCTTTCCCTCTTCTCCATCCTCCTTTTCAAACTGAAGTATGGGAGAATTTGCATGAGATAAGTTTGAAATTGATAAGTAAGCTCTAATCTTAAACCCTATTAGGATGCAGAACATTAGTAATCTCAGTAACAGATAAAAATCTGACACTCTTCCATGCAGAATCATTCAGCTATTTCAAAGCTGCACTGGATTCCCAAGCACTAGTTCAGGAACACTTCTCTATTCAGGAGAGCACTGATGCATGTGGCTACACAAGTGTATGCATTTACAATGCAGTGTCTTAGAAAGACAAATTCTAGTTGTCTTGGATAAGACAGTCATTTAGAACTACTGGTTCTCCCCTTAGCTTCTTTGGCAAATCTTGCACAACAAAAAATTATCTCTTGCCCTCTTGTGAACCATAGCAATAATACATATCTTCATTACTTCATAGTGGTGCCATGAGGATTCATTAATGCTTATAAGCACTGTGAAGATGAGAAGTCCTACAAGCATTAAGGTACATCAAGGCAGTAGGTTTTTAATGCACACTTATCCCTGTGCTGAGTGCCACTCACCTTGACCACCCCCTATCAGCATCTCTGAAGCTGCTTGCCAAGATTTGCCCTGTAGGACAGCCAAAGCTGATCACTGTACAGGCCCAGGGGACTGAACCAAACACTCAGACTGGTAAAGTTAACAGTGCTGATCTCAGGCACAGCAAAAATGTTGAGAACACATAAAAATTTTCAAAATCCCTACAGCAGCAGTGCCAAGGAAGAAAATGTGCTTATGAAATCAAAACGGGCTCCAGAAGCAAGGAACAAATTAACTCATTGTTATATAGCTTGGGGAAAGCATTACTTTTTCTGCATTTGATTCAATGCCATGCTTGCCTCTGATTTAGTGATTTGTCTCTTTCATTTCTAAATTATATTCTGTCTAAATTTAGTTACCATAGAGAATAGTAAACCCAGCCTGGACACCTGGGCACTTGTTATAGGCAGGCTATTCTGGAGGTGGTGGTTCAGCACACCAGAACCAGCAATTAAAAAACACCCCCAGTGCACTTGGCTTTGCTGAGACTCATGACAACAGCGCTTGGTTCATCAGGCAGCTCTGCTTCCTCTCCCCAATCCCACCCTACACATGGAGACCTGGTCAACACAGTCCCTAGCCTTGAAGCTGGAGATAGTAGCTATGTGCTTGACTGCCCACCCTGCTCAGGCACAGATAGTCATCTCTCCTCTGTCCCTGTGGTGCTGCAGTCTGACAGTGACCCACATTCTCACTGAAATTCACTGGGGAACCACAACTGGGGAACCAGAGCAGGCAGCGCAGGCTCCAACAAACTCCAGCGACAAGCGTTCGAGGGCATGTGAGGTACAGCTACCCCACCTGGATCGTTATGATTCAAACTTCATGTGAGCATCAGGATCTACCTTGGCTCCACAAGCCATGTACAAAGGAGGCACAAGTACCCTTTGCAAGTGCTAATAACACGTTACTCTTACAGTGATGCTGTCACAGCAGTGCTTCCTATGCCCAGCTTTTCCTATTGCCACCTGGTAAGAACCAGGTTACCCTCTCTTAGCAGTACTTTTAAAAGTATACCCTAACCTCAGAGGCTCTAGCAAAAGAATGCCATAGCTGATCTGTAATTCAACATCATGTAGTGCTAAAGTAGGTTGGAAGCATGCTGGTACTGCGCTGAGCACACCAGGAGGTCAGCACAACTGCTGTGCCAGGGCTGTGCAGGGAAAAGGCTCGACCCCACTGCGGGTAACCAGCCCTCTTGCAGGCAGTGGTTGTCCCTGTGGGCAGGGGCAGGCAGCAGGAGACACAGCCTGTATGCTCTTGTCCTTGCGCTCCCGAATAATGGATCCAGGAAAAAAAATGTTAGGCAGCAGTGAGGAAGGTCAAAGCTTTAAAGCACTGGCCAAGAGAACCCAGCCACTTGTAAACCTGAATACTAGTTTGTCACAGGAGGCTTCATATGATTTCTGTGATTCTAGGAAGGTATCTGCCTTGCTTTAATGAAAACATTCTGTCACCACCTGTCAGGAATAAATTCAGGCAAAGAAAACAAGACAATATTGAACTAGAAGACAGGATCTTGCAAAACATCAGAGCTGATTCATCCTTTCCCATCCCTTCCCCCCATCCTACTCTGGGCATCATACTGAGAATACATTAACTTAACCTGCCTGGGGATTTACGTTAGATTACTATCTACTACCAGTGATTTGAAATTCCTCTATTCACCACCATTGCTGTATTTCTGCAAGAGATGTACTGAATAAAAGTAACTTCATCTTCTTCTTTAATTATTTCAATTTCTGAAGAGTCTGGCAGCAGAGGTGCCAAGTACAAAAGTCTGGACTACTTACTCCCACCTCTAGAATTGCTATGCCAGACTATTAGGATATAAATCTGTTATTTTTCTCTCAACAGGTGTGAATTACCAGAGTATTACGTATGCAGATACGCTTTCTTGCTTGCTAAAGCTGCGCTCCTACTTCTCAGGATCTGAAAAAAGTAGTTGAAAGAAATCATCTGTTGTAGAGCTAAGTTAAAAATCCTCTTGGATAAAAAAAGCTTTTTGGATTACACATTAAAAAGAGGAACAATAAATAGCTGTCAGGAAACTGTGGCTTCTATCATCACCCAAAGCCCAGCATATTTTAATCTGCAAACCCCCAGCTCCTTCTACACTGCAATGTAGAAGTTTCTGCAAAGACACACTTGGGGCTACAGCCTACAGGGCTCTCTGATTATGCTTCTCCCCAGTAATTAAAAAAATCAAACTTTATTCATGTAACATAACACTCACCACTCTGCAGAAGGACATTCATCCTGCTCCCTTCCCTATCAAGGTAGTTTCTGTGCTCAGCTGCCTTTCTGTACAGTTGCTCTGCAAGCCACAGAAGCCTAGTCTGCCTGGACCAGTAGCTGACCTGGCAGCAGCAAGCAGTAGTGAAAGCAGCCCTCTCTGAAAAGTTTGCTTTGTGTTCAGAAAAACAACTTGATCTACCTGAACTTTCCCACAACCCCAAACAGCATCCTCAGCAACTGGCTGCTCCGAGGCAAAGGGAACGGCACGGGAATGGGAACAGATTGGTCTGGAGCAGAAGGAGAAAAGCCTCTGAGGCTGGACACAGCCTCTTCGCTGCAAGGCTGGGTACGGTTATGCCTTTGCTGAGTGTGGATGCAAAAAGCAAAAAGCTTTGATAAGCTGTCCTAATTTTTTCTTACTAAAGGTCAGAGAGGATCTGTTTGCTGAGAAGAGGTATCCCAAGTCTGTACAACCAGCCTTGCTTTCAACAACATAAACCAAGAAAAGACAGAAGAGAACAGAACAGAATAACAACACTATAAGATAAAGCAACAATAAAATAAAATAAAATAAAAATGCCCTGCAATCTAACTCTCAGGAAGAGCTGAATAGACTCAGTTAAAATGGTAAAAAGCAATGGAAAGAGTATCTCTTCAGGCTTCCTTTATACAAGAAAAGGCAAGAAAAAGGGGGAAAATCTCCCTTTATTTCTGAGCAAGTCAATGTGTATCATACATCCATTTGCACTCATTACCTGAAGTAGGCCAGTCCCAAAGGCTTGCCACGAGGGGATATTTCCTTTTTAAACAGTTAATGGAGTTTTAATTAAGTGTGTTACCTGAAAATATATCCTGACAAAAAGCAAGATAATTGAAATGCATTAAAATGTGTGCTTATTCATCTGCCCAGAAATAAGCTGAGAAAGACAAAAAGACAAAGAGAACATGTAATAGAATAGTTTTGAGAGCAGCTGAAAAGGGTGGAGAATTACTGGGAGATTTGCAAATTCAATTACTGCTATGAATAATTATATGCTAGCAAATGTCCAAGATGAACAATAACAAAAAAAGAAAAAGCAGATGAAAATACTAACTCATTTACAAAACAATACCTGAATCAAACTAGCAAGAATTAATACTGTATTACTGTTTGGAAAAAAAGATCTACTTTCCCCTTCTAGGGAAGATTTGGTTTCCCATTGAGAATAAAGAGCTTTAAGCCTTTTTTTTTTTTTTTTCCAACTACAGGTTAGTTTTTCACAGAAAAGTCAGTATTTTCAAAAGAAATATATTTTCTGTGGTATTATTTTTAAACCAAAGCCTTATTTTCTATTAAAAATACTTTTGACAAAAATAATACGGGCGAGGGAAGCATTTCCTTTTATGACGGTTTCTGGCATTCAAGGTCAGGCTCCACTAAATTAAATACAACAGCTTAAGATCAAGCGTTCAAAAACCAGTGACCAAAGAGCTAGTGTCCTCATTTTACAGGTCCTGAAGCCACATGAGATCTGTCAGGCCATGCACAGATTTGTACTAGGGCAGAAAAGGTGAGCCCTAGTCATTTTTCACCTTACAACTGAAGACTATCAAACATTTCTGGAAGTCTTACTCTTCAATGAGAGAAAAGGTTTCTCCACCAACAACATGCCCAAGACAGGCTTTAGCAGAAAAAGATCAAAGCAAGTTGCCTAAAAAATCCCACATCACGTCAGCAGCCCGGCAAAAACAGTGTACCCATTTAACCAAGCCCAAAGCCCAAGCCACCCACCTACCTTCTGAAGATAGAAATTACTCCTTAGGCAGCAAGGATTAGGTATGTTGAATGGTTGGTGCTGTTTGCAAACCATTGTTGAGACTTCAGAAAACAAATGGTGCACAGACCAGAAAAGTGTAACAGTTTCAAACTGAAGAACTATTAATATAGTTCTACAGGGGTTAACAATTCACAACAATCTACTGGTCTGAACCGTTTGGGGTATTTGGCCTAGAAGTCCCACCACAAAGCAGTCAAGATGCTACATCAGTCAGTTGGATATTATAACTTAAGAAGATCTCAGTCATCATCAATCTAACATTAAATCCAAACCATTCTGTGATCCTATGATTAAATGATCTGGTAGGTCCAGGAAACACCCAGATTTGCTCGGTCTCACCTGAACTATTTGGAAGAGGTGTGTTACTGTCTGGTGCACTGGGCAGACACACCAGCCACATCCTCACCTGAGCAGGACTCGTTGCTTCTCTCAGAGGAAACAGTGGAGACCAAAATACAAACCATCAATGCCAGTTTCTAAATGTACCTCTGCTACATGGTAAAGCAACAGACTGAAGAAATCCATTTTTGCACTAATTGCTAACTACTGCAGAAAAGGCTGACAGGAAAAAAAAGTTGCACTTGGCTTATTTGCCAGGAATTCAGACCAAGGTGAACCTATTAACTCCATATATTTGGCTGCTCAATCCAGGACAGCCATACCCCAAACAATGGAAATTAAAAACCCATCGGAAATTGCAGGTTTATCACTGGGCAGACCTGGAAATTATCTTAGTTAAGGGAGATAAAATTTTCCTCATGACCATAAAGTTCCATCAGCTCATCTGTCCTTTTTTTTTCCATGTCTGTTTGGAGATTTTTTTCATATATATTTTTTAAAGCTAAGATTTTATTGTCTTCACACCAGGACAACATTCCAGCAGTGGGGAACATACACAAGAAAAAATATTAGCTGCCCTTTCTTTGTGCCTTTTGTGCTAGAACCTGCTTTGTCCCCACCTCAGAACATGAGGACAGGGAAATGTTGGTCCTGGTAGAGATAAGCTGTGTAGAAACACACAACCATCCACTCTGACCTACCATTGCCCTGAACAGGAGTCATGTACACTAGAAATGGCTTTAAAAAAATTCTTCTGTTTTCAGTTCAGTGAAGCCAACATGTTTAAGGGATCCTAATCTTCCTTCACTTCTTTTCCCACTGCTTCAATCTTAAGTTACGCACTCATTCTCTGAGGTGACATAGACTACTAAAACATTTCTCAGCTCACCTGCTTAATCAACATTCTGACTTTAATAGGTTCAATATCTCACAAGCAACCTCAGGAGAAAACAAAGCTCAGTTCTGCAGTGCTGGACTGTAAGGAGCATACCGGCTCGGACTAAATCCATGCCTGTATCTTGGCTGAAACACCAGCCAACATTAAGTGCTTTGCGAAAGCTCTCATGACCAAACTAACTATGTAATGCTGCTCCCCAGAATACTTTCCAGCCTCTGGGGATCTGCAGGTCAAGGGCTTTCTGAGCCAGCGGTGTTAATTTTGTATCAAGGGCTTTTGAGGTATTCTTTCTGAATTTTCTTGTTTTTTGAATCCATGGAAACTCTTGCTCCACACAACACCTAATGGCAAGGAGTTGCACAGCTAAATGAGGAGTACATCTTTCTGCTCTAAACCTGGGGCCTGATGGCTTCGTTTGATGGCCCCAGTTCTGCTGACTGAGACAGTGAACAGCCAGTCACTCCCTAATTCTCTGTCCCCGTGCCATTTACACCTTGCTCTCCTCTGCTTACCAACAGAGGTGGAAGGTAAAATGACAACCAGTAAGAAAGACAATTGCAAACATGTCAGCCATTTAAATCCCATTTTCAAACGTGAGCCCAGGGACTTCAATACATAAAACTCACTTTCTTTCCATTAGATTTTGGCTCCTGATCACCCAACTTCAAATAATTTTATTATAGGATCTTAAGAAAATAAATTCTAGGATAGAGATTTTAAATAGATGGTATATGTATTTGAGACAGCCCAGCGACATTTATTTATACCACAATGACACTTCCAACTTAAAACCTTCAAAACTGCAGAAACACCAGCCTACCTTTTCAAGAACCTTATTTGCATTGCGGAGCAGAATGAATTGCCCTTCCGTCATCTATTGCCTGACACAGCACACACCACTGCCAAGCCTGAAGCCTCATTGCTTTGGTCCTCTTCATTCCCTTACTACTATTTCAAGTCTTTTCAAACACTGGGAAATTTCGGCCCCGTTTTGCTCCATATTTGCATCATAGATACTGTTGGCAGAGATGGATCCTACTGCTGATCAGTTGAGTCACAGTAAACAAAACAGCAGAAGCAGTGATAGGAAAGATGAACTCTTCAGCAAACAGGAGTGCTTGAGGTAAAGGTTGGACATCCTTTTATCTTTAGTCCTTCAAAACCAATACTGACATCCCACCAAAATCCTTGCTTGCACATCATGTAATCTTCTAGGCACTTAAACACCTCCAAGCACCTAAATTCACTAAAAATCCTCTAAAACCCACTTAAACCCTTCCCAGTCACAGCCTGCCCAAGCTGCAGCAGAAACCTCCAACTCCCTGACTGTCCTGTTTCTCCCAAAGGCCAAAGCCCCTTATTCATATATGCACCCTTCTGTGCTTGGAGCAAGAATGTCTTCAGTGCTCCCTCATGCCAGGGTGGACTGTGTCTTACCCAGTTAAAGCGCCTGCACATTATCTCAGCTAAATCTAATGCTTAAGTTATCTGTTGTCATGGATTTAAGTGCTAACAGATTTCATATTCCCTGAGGGTAGCCAAAATAGTAAAGCCTCTAAAATAGCTGAATAAGGAAAATCTCATTATTACCTCAGCCTCAAAGAAATGAAGTCTTTGACTGACAGTGCTATACACTATTTGAAGACAATCTCTGAGCAACTAAAAATACCAAAAGGGCATCTTTTTTTCCCCAGCAGAGCTATGGTGCCACTCACTCCCACTAGCCCAAGTTGTCCCAGTATGTGCAGTTTTGCCCAACAAGTTGTAAAAAC
Organism: Nestor notabilis; assembly: GCF_000696875.1. NCBI lineage: Eukaryota > Metazoa > Chordata > Aves > Psittaciformes > Psittacidae > Nestor > Nestor notabilis. The sequence continues at coordinate 4,083 of NW_009924962.1, read as the reverse complement.
CAGACAATGATCACTTGGTTAAAAATAAAACTTTCATTCTGCTCAAACATCTGGTGAATACAATTCATAGCAACATGTAACACTGCTCTGTACCTGTCAAGGCATATATGTCACTCCTAACTACCTTATGAATTAAGCAGAGCATTACCAAGCAACAGTGCTCTCTCTCCCTCCTCATTTGTTTCTATACAAGAGTAGCTACTGATTACTGAGCATCAGAGCCAAAAACCAGCTACCTAAGAACATTAAATGATATATAATAAAACCAGAAGTAGGGCACAATTTCATCTTTATCACACACATTGTTTAGCCCAGCCTGGATTTTCAATATATTCTGCCTATGCTAATTTCTTTTTGTTGTCCCTAAATACTAATTTATTCTTGCTGTGTTTGATTACCATTAATTTCCAAGTGTGGGTACATCTTGCCTGAAGATATAACTCCAGCAATACTTGACATGTGAATTTGTTTTCCCTAGTGAAAATGAACAAGATACACAGAGCTGATATCCATAAAGATAATAAAAGCAGATACAAATGAGAATTTACATCTAGTATGTACTTCAGCGACCTGGTGAAAGACTATTGGGGCTGAATAAATAAGTTCCTATTATGGTTAGTTAAGATAGGTAGGTCATCTGGCAAGAGAAGATGAGACAAACAAGTCCAAAGAGACAAAAATGCTGAGGTTTGGAGAACTGGCTTTCCATCTGTTGCCTGGAAATGTAGTCTCTCCTCTCTGTTACCAGCTTCCTGCAATACCTAATAGACAGCTTGTCTCTGTTAACTAGAATGTCAATCTATTTTATTTGAATGACCAGGAAGGGGGAGGTATGTAAAAACAGGGAAAAAAACCAAAGGGATTTTGTTCGTGCTTATATATGCATTAGTATTTTCTTCCTAATCAGAAACTGAGTGAAAAGTGAAGGGCATGTGAAGGAAAAAGAATCAGATCTTTCATGTGGAATGAAATCAAGTGGACCAACCACAGCTGACGTTAGCTACACATCCAGTTGCAGCACCTAAATACTATGCAGTGGTGTTCTTAAAACAGGTATTCATACAAGCAAGAAAGTACTTGGAAATGCTTATGTCATCTTTAACTATTGTGAACAGCTTGAAGAGGGAGGAAAAGCAGTGGTGGCCTAGAAACTGCACATACAGCCATCGTGTTTCTCAAGTCTTTAAAGTGTGTCTAGAGACAAGAAAGGAAGGGAATGCTCTCTGAAAGGACAAAACTCCTGCATAGCATCTCAAATAAGGAGTTAGGATAATGAGGAAACTTCGACCTCACTAGCACTGAGAGGATTTTAGAAAGCACTCCCTTTGTGAAGAATAGGTTGGACACACGTTGCTAGAAAGGTCAGAAGGAAGGGGTGGGGGTGTTTGGCAGAGAGGTCTTGACTGCTCCCTAGCAGAAGCACTCAGTAAGCGCTAGGCTCCAGGTTCAGCAGACAGCCCTGAGAGCAGCTGGCTAGCAATGTCTTCCTACTGCCCAGCCTTCCCTGTGGTGGTCTCTCTTCAACACTCCACAGCTCTGATGTCTACAGTGCCAGGCCCTCCTTAACTCAAGCTGCTCTGCTTTCCTCCACAGACTACAGCAGGGACCTGAGTAACACATGGAGGCTTGTCTGCTTAAATGCACCTCTGCATTGGCGAGCAAAAGTGCAGAGGAGGTTGCACAGAGTATTACTGTGTCATTCTTGAAGCCACAGGACTGCCAGCACCTGCGTACCACCGCTGCCTTCAGGTCACCACTGCCTGAAGGACTTCACCCCGTTCCAGAGGGAGCAGGCAGCTCCTCGGAGCAATCAGCTCACCTGAGGAGCCAAGGTCTCAGCTTAGGGAAAGCCCACTTCACACACACAGCTCAACAGCAGCTCCACCAAGACACTAGCGTTTCACTGATTCCACCCACCCTCACAGGTCCATTTCCTCTATGTTGGAGTTGAAACTCAGCACACCCCCAAAAGAAAGGGCAAGGACATCATTTCATCTGTCTCTGGCAACAAGCCCGACGTTTTTACTAGGCTTCTGAGACATCCCAAACAACTCTTCTACTTCTTGCTCCTTTATGAGAGAAGAGGCACTGAAAAACTTGATACAAATGGAAAGTGTGGATTTAACGGGGAGCTGCTGACCTATACTAAACCCTGTGCCAGTGTTTCAGCTTTCTGTCTCAGTGGCCCAGTCCTCTCCAGTTTTATTTGTTTTTGAAGAAATCAATGAAACATCAACTGCATTTAGGGACAGCAAAGTCAGAGAGGTCCCAGATGTTAGGCTTCCTCTTCTTGGCCATAAAAGCACATGACAGGTGGAACAAAAGAAAACCAGGGGATTCTCCCTATTTATCTTCCCTTCCTGACAGATATAAAAGCAAAAAGGGGATGCTAAGTCACAAATGGTTGAAAATCCTCTGGAACAGCACAGAATAAAAAGCAGACAAAGCAACTGGCACCGAGGTTTCACACCCCAGCCTAGAGAGCCATGGTATGAAATTAATTTGAACTGTTGGTTGCCCACAGGACTGTGGTTTTTCCAAGACATGCTAAGGACCTGATTCATGAACTCAGTGAGGAAGGCTGTCCAATGGGATGCCCGAAGTAGGATCTGGGCACTCATGATCCAAAGTGAGGGCTGCAGCTGTGGGGTTTTTTACTTCTTGTTCCTTTTGCTTAAAAGGAGATTCCCTTTCTCAGACAGTTCTTCATGCAGCCTTCATTAGCCCTGAGGTATTCCTGAAGAATTAGGCATTACAAATCATATAATTTTAAACCTAAAGTTATCTTAGTTTAACTTCTCTTGGCACCATTCTATTTCTTGTGTACAGCAGAGGAATTCAGCACAGGTGATCCATCGTGCCCACAGAGGTCAATCTGCAGTGGACAGCTCATGAACTTGCAGCACAGAACAGGCTGCCAGTGTAGACCAACCCTGAAGCCCGGACTCAGCCCTTGGGCAGCCATGGAATTAGGTATAAAAAAGAATCAAGGCTTGAATACTTTGTATCCCCATTCCCCAAGGTCATCTTAACCTTTAATAAACCCTTAATTTCAAATCTTGACCATCTCTACACTCCCCTTCTTTATAAGCGAAGGAGTATGACGGGTAGTGAAAGATGGTAAAATTCAAATGAAGCATTTGTTCCACATTATTCACAACGTAAGGACAGAATTAATCAGCTTTCTCTTACCCAGCCTGTCCAATATTATGTATAATAACTGCATAATAATTAACACTAACAGTATAAAACATTGCTCTGGGAATATTTGTAAAGAGAGATTAGCAATGTCAGGCTTTAGGAGCCTGGCTAAGTGGAGAGTTCCTCCCCAGAACAAAGGGAAATCCTAAATCATCTTGTTTGTTCTGCATCACTCGGGTTTGCCAAACCAAGCTCAGCTGTTGGATCCCAGATCAGTGTCTCAGAAGTGCTGAAGAGAACCTTGGGCTCCAACCACCTCACTCACCATGCAGTGAGGCTAGAGATTTCCTGCACTTTTACCATGAATTTTGAGGGCTGTCTTGCTACTCCAGTTGTTTGACCTACTGCACACTTAGGCTAGCGAGTCTAAAGCTGTAACAACAGAATTTGGGAACACAAAATGAGAGCAAGACAACAGTGGGACAAGAAGCACGAGCAGTTACATGATTCGTTCCGTTGATAGTACTCCTTATAAACGGGCACTTCCCTGTTACAGCCACTTTCCAGCAATGGTGGAAAGCAGCCCAGGTACACCTAGAATGAAAGCTCGTCTTTTTGAAGGAGTACTGAAAATTGTGATAGAAGCTGGAAGGTCTATGTGCACACCCTCTCATCTGAGGGAAAGGATTCCGGCTGACTTTAATGGCATTTGGTTGCAGCTCCAAAGTGGCATCTGGTGCTGCCTGTTACCCCCCTCCCCTCGGCTCAGACCTTCAGGTTATTTTTCTAAAGCTTATAGTAGCATCTTCACCAGTCACGAGAGTCTTTCACCTTCACACAAAATAAACAGCGCCGCTGCCTAGGGTACAGATCTTCAGTCTCTTTCTGCCCGAGATTTTAGGGAAGGGAAGGTCTGCCGCCGTGCGAGGGGCAGCCCGTCAG
>NW_009924961.1:0-33225 GCF_000696875.1 Nestor notabilis | reverse complement strand
ATATATATATAAAACTTGTTTTATTACAGTGACAGGAACAGACAGATTCTACAAATCATTAAGTTAACACACATTGTTTTGTTAAAAGGGCTCCTCTATGGGTGACTGTACATGTTACAGTATAGCTAGAATTTAAGTTTATACATGGCTTGTATTTTTTTCCTCTAGCAAGGATTACACTTTAAGCATTTCAAGCCATGGAAAAGCATTTCTATTTAGATAAGGTAACATACACGATATTACAGTCAATGACCTTTCACAGTCATATTTTAAGAAATTCAGTAATACTTAAAGAGAATTTGTTTCTTCTTTTGCTTCATTAAAGAACAAACAAAATAGTAAGACAGAGAACAAAACCTTACTCTGCTGTTTAACTTCCTGAACTGTGACTAATACCATTACAGTTAGTAAGTTTACTCCCAACATACAAATTTTAATACATTTTCAAACTTTTGCAGGACAGAAAACCAAGCTCACATTATAATTTATCCAATATTATGTTAGACAAAAGACTTTAAAAGTGTGTTTCACTTAGATTTTACATATTAATGTCCATTACAAATTGTACTGAAAACTGATGGTGGTAAGGGAAAATAACATCCTGGTTTCAAGTTAGTGTGACATATATATGTTTAAACTTAAACTGCGTCAGGTTGGGGTGTATCAAGTCTAACATAAGTATATAAATAAAGTGTTTAGACCTGTGAAATTTACTCTTGGTCCCACCAGATAGATTTTTAGGCTATCAGAACTACAGCACAAGTATAAGCAGATTATTTCCTGAAGTTTGTACACTGATTTCTGATACAGAACTGTTTGCAGATACTACTCTTACATAATTTTCAGTTACAATATATATAAAGAAGAATATAATGATGCTAGTTGTTGACATCAGAAGGATTTAAAAAGTGGGAAACCGTTTTTGGTATTTTTGCATACATCATTTTGTCGTATGCGTGGGTTAACCCACTGAAGTGAATGGGACTATCTGGAAATTAACGTACTGCTCAATGAGAGCAAAAGTGACAGAATGGACATGCCAGCTAAAAAGTCATATGTCGGATGTCCAATTACTTTCATTAAACAACAGATACATGTCCTGTTCAGAACTATTGGGGATTTGTTGTCGACTTTACCTGTTCACATATGACCAAATTATGTTTGCAGGAAAGGTCACTGAAATATGAAATATGCAAGTAGACAAATAGTACTGGAAGAATTCCATTGAGGATCTTCCAGGTTTTGTGTCGGTATTTTCTCCAGTTTTTGAGAATGTGTTTGATATAACAGTGTTTATAAATTTCTGTAAAAATACATTTTCAAAATAACATAAACATGCTTTTTATGATACTGCTCAATGTAAAAAAACCCTGCATATTGTATGTATAAAAGAGAAGAATCTTTTTTGATTATTTCTTTAGAAAGCTGATTAACTGCTTAAGGGCTAGAGTTTACCAGCCACATTCAAGCAGAGCTAATCCAAAGCCACCAAGTCAAAGGAAAGATGCCCACAGGCTTCAGTAGGGTTCGAAGTGCAATCACAGAGCAAAACTCTTCTTGTGAGTCAACCCACCAGTGCCAATAAGTGGATTGACGCTATTTGATCTAATGGCGACTGGGAAAGCTTAAGTCAGTACTACACACCAGAGTAGTTACAATTTCCAGTAAGGAAAGAACTTTCTACTGAAAGTGATTGCATGAAACAGTGGGAGAGCTTGTAATAAAAAAAACTAAGGTTTTGTATGTTAGCCCATAAGTAGTATATTATCTCTAAAAAACAGATGAAACGAGTCATATGTCTTCAATGGGTGTTCTGACATTAGGAGAAAAAAACCCCAAAACCTCCACTTTTTTGAATTAATGATGGGCTGTGACCATCTTTCATTTTGCATCCAACAAGTCGTCACAAATTTTTTTTTTCCAAGTATCTATAACAGCTTGAGGGTTAATATTTCTACCAGCTAAATGGCAGTTGTTGTTGGGGATAGGGGATAGGAATAGAAAAGAGAAGAAAATACATTTAAATTAAATCTAAAAGAACCCTGTAAATAGAACTTCATTTAAAGCAGTGCTTAGCTTGGAAAGTTGAGTCAAGACGACTTGTAACACATCTGTAAACCAGACAAGGCAGGAGCAAATGTGGACCTGTACTGAGATAAGAAATTCTGCTGTTTTATAAAGTATTCAGTTCTCATTGTGAATATCTTGAACTCTGTTAAGGATACTGTACTGTATCAAACATGTAAAAAATGATGTTTGTCTAAGTAGCTTACAAAAATAATAACTCCTTGAATGGGAGACTATCCATGTCTGGAGATCTGTCGTAACTAAATACCTGATTCGTTATGGTGTTGTAACTTAATAGAAGCTATTCGAGAGGAAGCATGGTGTATGAGATTTTGTAAGTTATTTGTGCTGGTTCTGTATGTTGTGCCATGTGTGTAAGACAAGAATAAACTGCTGCTTTTGTTCATCCCATCCCAAAACAATTATCCCGTCAATGTATCTTTTCCGCAGATTCCTACTGTTGTTTGTATTCATGGCCTACTCTCTTTTATTTCTGTCCAAAAACATTTGACTTGCAAACACTTCCTCTTCTCACAGAGGTGGATTAAACCTGTTTTGCCAAATACTACCCAGGCATATCACAAGTTCTTTATTCTTAACTTCTTGCTGCATACTTACCTTTGTCTTGAAAGGTACTGTACATTCAGGCTAGAACCTGAGATGTGGCCCATGATACAAAATCTGAGCCTTATAGGGGCCCTACAGGGACTGATATATAGATGTAAACAAGAACGAGTTCTAACATACTACATGGAAGAAGTAAAATGCAAGTCATATTACTACTGCAATCCTGGTGACATTCCATTTGTTTTCCAGATGTAAAAAATTACACTTGGACATTCACACTGTACCACACTTACTTCCTTTGATGTAAGGAAGTCATGTTAGGCACTTTGTCAGGTGAGTCTGGAAGTTAAGGTAGAGAAAGCATCCTTCTAATGCTATTCACCAGTATAAACTTTGCTGCTGTGGTCTCTAACTTTATTATTTTACCAGCACAGAACCAAAAGCTAGAGAAGGAAGAAGGTAGATGCAACTGGGGTACAGATTGCTATTTAGTGACTGCCATTATGAGAATACAATCAATTATCTTGAAGGGATCCCTGATCCTTGTCGCAAAAATAAGTGACAGGATCCGCTAGCCAAATGTATGAAATGGATCATCTTCTACAGGTATAAGCTGCTGTAGTTCCTCTGGTGAATCTCCTGTCCCAAACAGACAGGTATCAAGTGTGAGACTGCTCTTTCTATCCTATGCAGCCACTTTTTTCTTCCTTGCATTTCATGGTTCTCCTCAAACGATATATGAGTCACTGACTCATACAGGTCACGCATCAGACCCTCTCCTTCAGGACAGAGATCAAGAATGTCTCTGAATTTCCAAACATGCAGCTGAGTCTCAGGTGAAGTCTCAAAGCTCCTGTCATGATTGCTGTTTTTACCTCAAATTGCTGCAACAGAAAAATCCTCCTCAACAGTCTTTGCAGATGTCTCTCTCTTTGCAGGAGATTTGATTCCTGAGGTGTAACACTATTCAGTAAGCCCTTTGTATTTATACAGCATCATGGATAGCAACACGCCACACAGAGTAGTAATACATAACCACAGATGACCATGAATGTCGTGGTTTAAGCCCAGCCGGCAACTTGGAACCACGCAGCCGCTCGCTCACTCCCCCCCCTTTTCCTTCCTCCCCCCGCTCCCGGAGGGATGGGGAGGAGAATCGAAGGAATGTAACTCCCACGAGTTGAGATAACAGCTCTCCAGTAACTAAGGTATAATACAAACCACTACTGCTACCAATAATAATGATAAAAGGAATAACAAGGGAAAAGGACACAACCGCTCACCACCCGCCGACCGATACCCAGCCCGACCCGAGCAGCGATCTGGGCCTTCCGGGTAACTCCCCCCAGTTTCTATACTGGGCATGACGTGCTGGGGTATGGAATCCCCCTTTGGCCAGTTTGGGTCAGGTGTGCTGTCTCTGCTTCCTCCTGGCTTCCCCTCCTCTCTGGCAAAGCATGAGACTGAGAAAGTCCTTGGTCAGAGTAAACATTACTTAGCGACAACTAAAAACATCGGTGTTATCAGCGTTGTTCCCAGACTGAAAGTCAAAAACACAACACTGCACCAGCTACTAAGAAGGAGAAAAAATGACTGCTGTAGCTGAACCCAGGACAATGAACAACACTTTTTTTCCTCAAACAAGATTTAAACATGTTCTATATAAGCTGCTACCTTCTTATCTCTGTTCTCTTCCTCATGAGGTCCCATGAAGCTGCTCATGACAGTCGTACAGCTGCTGTAACTGGCACTGGCACTCATTTGCTTTGTTCTGCTGATCACTCCTGAGCAATTACTTTCATTCAAAAAGTTCTACCCAGTTCTCACAAGTTTTTCCACAATATATTTAACCTTCCATCACTAAATAGCTGTTGTAATATGGCTTTGGGTCTGGAGGCAGCTTTGGAGCACTGATTAGAGTTGCAGCATGGCAGAAAATTCTAGTTCAGAAGAAAGAATCAAAGTTGGTAAGAAGAGAAAAGGGAGAACTTGAAGTCTTTACTGTGTTGTTATGTCTGCACCGTTATGCCAGTTTTGCTATGGTGCATCTGAAGTACTTTGTGCATGACTAGTGTCCTGCAGTTACAGATGTGAATTCTGGTGATTAAACCACTATCAACATAATCAGGTGTTGTCCTGACAGATGAGTTGACTCCTACTCAAACCCTAAAACCTCAGTAGCAAGACCAAGGAGACACCATTTAAGCTCCCATGCCTTACCCCTGCCCCCAGAGCTCTTCAGTCACTCTTAGAATGCTCTGAATTACCCATAGCAGTACTGTTGGTACCCAGGTATAAAAGCTGTAATAGTTTGACAGCTAGACAAGCTCTGACAAAATCCTGGATCCTGACCTCATGACAACCACCAGATCTTGGTGTTATATTGTCAGGGCAGGTCAGCAGATCAGGCCTCCATCCCCAGGTGGAGGATATCTCCAGTAAATGTCATGCTCCTTTTCTCTTCTGTGAAGATATGAAGTTTGGACTCAGCTGTCTTTGATAAATCCCTTATTATTTTTCTCAGGGTGTCGTGGTTTAAGCCCAGCCGGCAACTTGGAACCACGCAGCCGCTCGCTCACTCACCCCCTTTTCCTTCCTCCCCCCGCTCCCGGAGGGATGGGGAGGAAAATCAAAGGAATGGACCCCCCAGGGGTTGAGATAACAGCTCTCCAGTAACTAAGGTATAATACAAACCACTACTGCTACCAATAATAATGATAAGGGGAATAACAAGGGAAAAGGACACAACCGCTCACCACCCGCCGACCGATACCCAGCCCGACCCGAGCAGCGATCTGGGCCTTCCGGGTAACTCCCCCCAGTTTATACACTGGGCATGACGTGCTGTGGTATGGAATACCCCTTTGGCCAGTTTGGGTCAGGTGTCCTGCCTCTGCTTCCTCCTGGCTTCCCCTCCTCTCTGGCAAAGCATGAGACTGAGAAAGTCCTTGGTCAGAGTAAACATTACTTAGCGACAACTAAAAACATCGGTGTTATCAGCGCTGTTCCCAGACTGAAAGTCAAAAACACAGCACTGCACCAGCTACTAAGAAGGAGAAAAAATGACTGCTGTAGCTGAACCCAGGACACAGGGCAAGGTACCTGTACTTGTACTTACTTGTGCTGAAAGCTGAAGTTGATGGTGGGGCCACTTGCTCTTGTGGTTGTTGCCAGAAGTTACAAGCTTCTAACTTTCCCTCTCCAAAAGCCACCCTCCAAGAAAGGCCAGACTCCTCCTCAGCTCTGTCTGCATTTAGACAGAGATAATGAGCACCAGGCTTTTAAATCATTAAAGAAGAGGTTGGGCCTAACTGGAAAATGCTCAGGTTCCCCTAGTCCTGATGAAGGTGGTTTCATTCATTATTGAATCTTATTCTTCATCTTTGGGCAGTCTCTGAAAGGGTTTGTTTTCTTTTTTTGGGTGACTGACCTGTAAGGTGACATGTGATTTCGCATTTTTTTTAAGTGGGTGCAGCATGGAGTTTGAGTTTAAGTGAAATATGCAGGAATTTGAAGTCCCACTGGGTGTGGGTAATGCTGTGTTATTGCAAGCAGCTTCACCAGGGCTGTGGTAGCATATAAGGCTGATGTAGTAGTAGTAGTGTGTAGCACTTCTGAGTCATAGTGTTCTGGATAATGAATTAATCGGCAAATATAAATCAGAACAGAGTGTTTGCAATGTAAATTAATGTTGCAAAAAGATCCCTGTCATTCCTCTAAGTCAGTAATGATGCACTGTGAAAGGCTCCAGTTCTAACAAAAAATAGAATACAGGAAAAAAGTCACAGAATCAGAGGTGCAGAAGGTCAAAATGCACAAAGAAGCATGTTAAGACTATTTTCTTTTGAACTCACTAGAGAAGAAACATCATTTTATAATACTATTGCTTTTACAGTTTTTTTTTTCTAACCAGTCAAGGGTGCTATATAGTGACTGCAAGATATAATTTAGTCTTGAACACAATCACACTTGCTGTAAATATTTTACATGACTGAAAACACAACTGGGTTTATGGAAACAACTAAGAAGCATTTCACAGTATCGCTAGTGATATTGACTATATTTCAGTAAAACCCACCAAACAAGATTGCCTTTAGGACTGTCTGAATGAAAGTTTCTAGTTGGACACTAACAGATGAACAGGGAAACCTCTGTATGTATGCATCTGAGGTGCCTACATACATTGATTTGTGAGGCAAATAAACAGTATTGTAGCCTCTATTTTCCTTTAAGTAGCATGGGATAAAGCTTAACAACATCAATAGTAGCTACTAACTTTTGTTATGAATTACTATTTCCACCATTCTCCAGGGTCATAATGCTGCTCTGGGGACTGCATTCTCTTGAAATAAATTCCTCAGAGTTGTATTTTGCAATGGTTATATATGGAGAAGAAAATAGCTCTGAATCACAAATAGGTATGAAATAGGCATATAACAACAGAGAATTATCCCGGGCTAAAATCAGAAGTTATATTAAGCAGCTGTAAAAGTTTAGGTAAGTAATTCAGTGTGAAGAAAGTGCATGAGTAAAACGTCAACAGAGGAAAGGAGGTAGAAGTCTGATGTTTCTCTAATAACAAGTGAAAACCAGGTGTAGCTGGCCTCTGACATGCATTTCTGTTAGTTATTTCACTTTTATTCACTCAATGAAAGCAATACACCCTTATTTTAGCCTGCTTTGATTCACATCAGTTAATAGATATTTGTTCTAAATAAGTTCACTGTATGTGTTTGGTGTTGAATTTGCTTTAAACGAAGACACAAGGGTTGAGTGTTGCATTTCTTTACTTGTACAAAATTTGCATATAGAACTGTCAAGGCTTTACTTTTAGGAAGAGCCTGGGACAAGGCTGACACTTGGGTCGGGACTGATATGGTGATACTCTTTGTCTCAGGTATTCCTCTACTATCAGGGAAAGCATTTTCTTTCCTGGTCAGAAGGACAAACAAGGGGAGTTCTGATATGGGAGGGGGTATGGTTGGAACAAGAGGCTTGGTTTATTGGTCTGCTCCAGGTTTTGTGGATAAGTACTTGCATTACTTAATAATTTTTTCGTTAACTCTCATTTCCGCTGTCCTGTTATGTCCTTTGACTAAGTCTTTACCCAAACAGACAACCTACCTCTGTCACTCCCTCCATCCCCATTTCCAATAGTCCCAGTTTTGCTAGCTCCGCAGCAAAATTTGGAATTTCTGATACAGCTATTCAGGTAACCTCATTCTTACATACTGTTATTTATACCTTTTCTTGGACATGGCTGACACTTCACCGCTTGACTCTCTCAGAGTTAATCAGTGCTTCTCTCCAACGCTTTGTGAAATGTAGCCATTTCTGACTCTAACTCCTCCTTAATCACTTGTGATATCCAGCCCTCCCATGTAATCGTATCTGCAACTTTTCTCAGCTTTTTACATTACTGTTGGTCATTTTCAGCAATTTCTTAAGTTATGTTCAGTAGTTTTCCTGTTGAGTTGGCTAAACCTCAGGCCATGACCTAGTCCCTAGCTAATTATTTGACTGTAGTGCTACCAGTAATTGCTATGTTCCTTCTGTGTTCATATGCTTTTGTAGGATAGAAACTAAAGTTCAAGAGTTAGACCAGGATTCTTGATGTCCAAGTTATCAGTATTAAAAGACTAGCCAGTTTATCTTGCCTTTTGGAAAAAGGAGAGTTAGGCACCATCAGATGATATTTTAGCTCTGATCTAAATCATAATATCTCCCCAGAGTCTTCCCTTCTCCAGGCTGAAGAATAATGTTTATTACTTTATTCCTGATTCAGATGAATGTTGTTACCTCACAATTAACACACAAATTCTGAAAAAAAATACATTACTTACTGCAACTTATTCAACAGCAAGCTTCTATTTCCTCCCTGTCTCCCCAAAGCAAACATTAAATTTTTATCTCCATCTGGAGATGGAGATAAAAATGACCCTTCAATACTCTGTGGAAAATCCTGGTACACAAACTGGAGCAGCTCTGAGATTTCACAAATGAAAGTTCATCTATTTCTGATAAAAACTATAAAAATGCAATTAAGGTAAAAGTAAACTTGTGCCTAATCACACAGTAAGGCAGCTTGGAGTAATTAAATGGCTGCCCCTTGAATAATGATATAAGAATATTTGTAACAGAGAGGCATTATCTTGCCCACCAGTTTTGTTGTGAGCACAATGCTTTAATTGATATTTTTAATATTCACATTCAGGCAGGATGAAAAATGTTGCTGCACAGCATTGCATTGCTGGACCTGTCTCTATCTCAAGGGGTTGTGTTCCTTGCCCAAGACAAGCTTCACGTGGTGTTATCTGGAGCCAGTCTTCATAGTGGAAAAAAATTGTTACCAAAATTGTACAAAGCTCAGAAAATGTATTTTAGGGATGGAAATTTTACTGTGCGTAAGCAACAATATGGCCTTGGTGTTTCTACTTTATAAAACTGAATACCCAATCTTCTAAAATTAGAAGTGGCATAAAGGAGTTATATGTGTCTAAGTGTAAATTAACAGGTGATATGTCTCCAGACTCAAGAACAGTATTGACCTCATGTATCCTAGTATTTTATTCTTGGTTACACTTGGTTGTGTGCAGAATCCTCAGGGAAAAGAACTCAAAGAAATGATGGGGACTCATCCCCACATTCATACATGTGCAGTATGCATGCATCTGATGATCTGTTTTATTCTGACAATAAATGACTGTTTTCATAAACGACCATTGGTCAATCTGCTTTCAGTTGGAAGAAAGTGTCAATGCTATATAGTTCTCAGTGAGACTGTGAAGTTCAATGAAATAATGCTTTCAAACCATACATAGGTGGATATTGCAAAGAATTACCATGAAAGTGATCAGGTTGGAACTTGTGCTTACTTAACATGCCCTTTCAGTGGTAATTTGCAATGTAGAAATGTGAGAGGATTATGATACCCATAACTAAGAAGTATATGCAAAAAAGGATTATAATTTCAGGCAGCACCAAAAATTGTGTTTAAAAACTGATGAAAAAATAATGCCTGTCCTGGAATCCCCTTGTTGATATCTCTGCTATATATACATGACACTGAAAAATTGCATTCATCCACAGGCACTTAACTGCACTTTCCCCTTTGCCTAAATCTGAAATATATAGTACCCATATAAAGCAGATAATGCTTGATATGAATCCTTTCTGAAATATGGTCCATAAAATTGATATGCAACAGGAACAAAGTCAATGCAAATAAAGTATTTACAGTAAGTCATTTAAGCTGATAATATTAATTTCCTATTATTTTTTTTTCTCGGTACTGTCGTGTTTAGTACCAAAACTGGCCTATAATAGTGAGTGAAAGAGAATTATGATATGGTATATAGCGTTCATGTCACTTTTATTCTGTGCAATAAATTTAAATGAAATACACATTATCTGAATTGGTATCTGCTCTCTGAGCTGAAAACAAACATGTTCTCCTATAATATTCATGCAATATTATGCCATTTGTGCTTCATACTTGTCATTTTTTCCACCCTTGTGATTAAAACATCTACAAATGGTATCTTGCACAGACTCTTTTTGACCCACATTGATCAGCCTGAATTTCTAATTCCTAATTTCATCAGGGTGCAGGAATTGCTCTAAACCAGAGAGAACTTGGTGGGAGGCAACTGCCTCTAGAGTAGCCATGTAAATATCAGACTGTGAATGGGACATTTTGTTTCTACCCATTTCAACCTGCCCACTACAGTGCCCGATCTGGCATCCTTGCCTGTCTGGGTAGGTATGCTGCTATGCTGCTACCTGGATCCACTTCCTGAACATACATAGGAGCAGTCATGCTCAGTGGACCACACAGTCAGCTAGTTTAAGAGATGGCAGAAGATGAAGGGCTAGGGGCACGAGTCTTATGAGTAGCAGCTGAGGGAACTGGAGTTCTTTGGAGAAAAGGAGGCTGGGGGGAGACCTTCTCCTTCTCTACAACTACCTGACAGGAGGTTGTAGCAATGTGAGGGTCAGTCTCTTCTCCCAAATATCAAGCAATAAGGCAAGAAGAAATGAGCCTCAAGTTGCTTCAGGGGAGGTTTAGACTGGATATTAGGAAAATATCTTTGCTGAGAGGATTGTCAAGCATTTGCACATATGCACAGGGATCCTGCCCCTCTACTCTGCTCTTGTGAGACCTCACTTGGAGTACTGTGTCCACTTCTGGTGTCCTCAACATCAAAAGGACATGGAGCTGTTGGAGCAAGTCCAGAGGAGGGCCACAAGGATGATAAGAGGGCTGGAGCACCTCCCATATGAAGACAGGCTGAGAAAGTTGGGGCTGTTCAGCCTGGAGAAGAGAAGACTGCGTGGAGACCTCATAGCAGCCTTCCAGTATCTGAAGGGGGTCTATAAGGATGCTGCGGAGGGACTGTTTGTTAGGGACTGTAGTGGTAAGACAAGGGGTAATGGCTTTAAACTTAAACAGGGGAAGTTTAGATTAGATATAAGGAAGCAGTTCTTTACTGTGAGGGTGGTGAGGCACTGGAATGGGTTGCCCAAGGAAGTTGTGAATGCTCTATCCCTGGTGGTGCTCAAGGCCAGGTTGGACAGAGTCTTGGGCGACATGGTTTAGTGCGAGGTGTCGCTGCTCATGGCAGAGGGGTTGCAACTGGATGATCTTCAGGTCCTTTCCAACCCAAATCATTCTATGATTCTATGATTCTATGACTTAGAATCCTCATTTAGTTACAGAAATCCATCTTGGCTATCACCTTCTGTAATAAGTTCCCTGCATATCAAATTGCTGTTACAGTGAAGCCACTGTGAACCTATTATTGTAGAATCACAGAGTGGTTGTATTGGAAGAGACCTTAAGGCTCATCTAGTTCCAACCCCCTGCCACAGGCAGGGACACCTTCCACTGGATCAAGTTGCTCAAAGCCAACTCCAACCTGTTTTTAATGAACCTGTATAAGCTCAGCAAATTCAAATTTCATTATTTTATTACTGACATGTCTTTTCAGAGCAAATATATTAGCAAAATTACCAGAAATTTCAAGCACCAATAACGTTTCTGTGTCATTTTTGAGAATAGCTTCTCTAGTCAAATTCTACTTTATTACATCTCCTTTGATATTCTCTGGAACTAAGGGCTTGAGTCATTGAATGTCACTTCCAGTCAGAGACATCTCATATTGGATATGGATTGTCCTGCTTCTTCAGCTGATTGCCTTTTATTTTGTTTATCACATCGAGATAGTGCAAATTGGGAGTTCAATAACTGTTCATAACAGAAAAATCTTAATACAACTTTATATTAGGTTATCACATTTACATAATTTACTTTTTCTGTCTGAATCCTAATTGCCTGTCAATCTCTGGGAGAACATTTCAAAAACTTTTCTTCTTGAGAAGTTTCTAAATACCTCTCTTTATAAACCTGAAAATCTTCAACCTCTGCTGAATTCTTCACTGTTATTTAGTCTAGGTTGTGCAGTGTCAGAAGGGAGCAACAGATAACTAGAGATAGAGACCTATCTAGACCCATCCAGTTGGAAAACATAACAGACACTTATATGAAGGGAAGGTTTGAACTATATCCTGTCCTTTGTTACCCGAGTTATAGAAAGAGGATCTAGTCATCCTTAGGATAGTGGCAACTGTTCTAGCCAACTTGCTTTTTATTTAATAAAAGGAAGACTGCTTCATACCTTTCAACTGTCCTTGCTGCAGTATCCTTTTTCCTTATGGATACAACTATAGTGCAAAATGAGGTGCTTTTGAACATCGCTTCTTGAGTTCACCCAAGCAATTGCATGAATTTTACACACATTTTTAGGTACTTCACAGGAAGTCATAAACCCAGGGAGATACATGCCTCTCTCACTAAAGATTTGTTAGTAACATTCAAAAAGAAAAAAGATTTCTTCTTTAGATTATCCTTAATATTTTTGACTTTCACTCCAGAATCCCAGTGAAACAAAAAGCTCAGGGAAATTGAAGTCTATTTCACTCATTACTGTAATGTCACCTTCTCTGGTTATGCATGACTTTGCAAATCTCACATGACTCTTCTATAAAAACTAAATCTACATAAAGAAGATCCTTTAAGAGGATCCACATCACATATTTATTAATGGACATTGAAAAAATACTAAATAAGGTCACATTAGTCTGCAACAAGTTTGATCAAAATATATTTCCATATACAGCTGTTGCAGTGAAATATTTAGCTCTTTAAATATCATTAGTGTATTCATTTTAAGATGCAAATTCTCAGTGTATAATATCCTATAATATTCCTATATTGTACTGGCGCTTTTTTACAAAAATAGCTGCTATGGTTCCTATGTTTCCAGTAAAGTAACAATTTTGTAGTTTGTTTGTTTTTGTGAAAAATTCATGTAACCATGATGACAATAATTTCAAATAACATTTTCATATTTTTAGCTATCTCTTAATTCAAAATTCCACTCTAAAATGGAAGTATTTTTCTAGATTGTTTATTTGTGGGGTGAAAAAAATGGAACTGTTCTTAAAAACAATGATAACTTGCCATATCATACCTTTATTGCTTTTATGTGTCTTTTTTAATCTTGTCCCTAATTCCCTTTAAAATACATCATTCTGGAAAACAAATGTAGTATTTTTGTTAAACATTATCAATAGCTATTTTGTAAACCCAGAAAAATATGGTTTTCTATTTGATTAAAATACCAAATGTAATTTCTCATTCTGAATGGCACCCAGTGTGTCCGCTATCTGCCTAGCAAATGAAAAAAAGTTTCATCCCAGATGCAAAAGTGAAAAGATTTTGTCTTACTTTTCTGATACATTATGTAGACAGCTACCATAACTATTCTGTCTGAAGTTGTTGACTGGGCTATAGTAAAATTCCTTCTCTAGCAGGGGATAAAGAAAGAACAAGCTTGCAAGAGAACTTTGTTTTCAAACTGGCATCAGCTTAATCCCGTATGATTCCTGGGAACGCTTCAAGTGTATAGACTCCTATGAATTCAGGCAGAAAGTCAGCAGAGGAAGTTGAGAAGTTTGTAAGTTCATTTTAGTACTGTAATTGTGTTTAAGTGATAATGAGCTTCAGAAAGTGACTAAATGTATTAGGATCATGAATGCTTCTTAAAAATAGAAGGATTCCTACACTCTTTGCCTCTGATGTGCAATAACTTTCAGGCTCACAGTTGCCTAATGCATTATTCTTTTAAGGATCTGTTCTGATATTAGAGAGCAGTGTCCATGTATTTGTGGTAAATTTCAGTGATGCTGCCTTTTAATAAATGAGGGCTAATAAATTTTTAGGTCAGACAGAAAGACCAAGAGAAACCATTGTTTATGTTGCTTAGTTTGTTCTGCAGCACACTTCCTTTCTTCTATCCAGCTCATGTCATCAAATCTGTAAATGTGGAAATCAAGAATGTCTGCATTTTCCACCGTGTATAAAGTTTTGTATATAATATCAAAATAAAAACAATAATGCAGCAATTTGGGAGTCCAGTATTTTATCAGAATTAACAGTATAGCCCTATGAGTAACACTTCCTTCTGGCAATGTGTTGATATCATACACAATGTTGCTAAAATGCAATGCCTGAGAAAATAAGCCATATTCCTACATTTTATATGCTAACATGTAGAAAATTTCTGACAATCCAAAAGCTTTACCTGAAATGTTTTCAGATACGCATCTTGTATAGCTCTGCTGACTTCTATTAATCTACATCATGATACAGTGCTAGAAATACATGTGCATTACTTGTCTATTACATGGAGGAAAGTCACACATAACAATTTCATATTAACTCCTCTCTTGTATCCCCTGTAGCTCCAAGTTCTATTTTGTCACACTGTTGCAGGACTGAACACAACGATAGCATAACATCTTTTTGTTAAGCCACTGTGCTTCAAACAGTCAAGAGCCCATGTTCAGGAATCCCTGAAGATTTTGCAAAGTATTTAGTTTTTTAGTCCCCTTTACCCCTAAGGAGAAGACAGGGGAACAGTTAGGTTTCTTAACCACAACAGCAAATCAAGGTTGAGTTCAAAGACATAAATAAAGTGCAGTGTTCCAGCCCTGAACTCTGCAAGAGATCTCTGTGTTGTCCCTAGGAAACACACCCATCAGAAGAGGGGTCTGTAAAGAACAGGGCTGTAATCACATTAAAAACTTGAGCTTACCCAAAATTTCTCTATACCTGTTTTTACTACATACAGGACAATAGGTAAGAAGGCTTTTAATGTGAATGATGTTGTCTTCCTTTCTGGACCACAGTACACTAATATGGAAAAATGATCTTTAAAAAGCCTTGAAAACTAAGAAGTTCCTTCATTCTCATTCACATCTGTAGACTGGGGTTATTATGTCTTGCTTTAGGTATGTTCAAGTTGCAGAATCAAATTTCTAACAACAAAGATGTGCAGAAAGTGTAACTTCTGTTATATAAGAACAAAAAAGTATTCCAAAACTGTTAACTTTTGATATGAAGTATGATGTAACAACCCAAATTTTCAAAGCTTCTCATCTGCATCATTAAGACAAATAAATAGAAAGGTAATTTTGTTCAGAAACACTGAAGCAATATTTACATATTGTCAAAATGACAAAGTATACTTTCTACTTACTATATATACAAATGAAATACTGAAAATGTGGTAAAACCTTACTAAATGAATCAAAACAGTGAAGCTGGAGTCAAACACCAATACTTCCTCAAGCAAATAATTCACCTTTTGGCAAATAAAATAGTTTCAACACTATTTAAAAAAAAAAGAAAAAAAACCCCACTTTTGAAATGTCAGTGGCATGACTTATGTTTCTCAAAACCTATTCTTTTTTATTATTCTTTTTTTTATACAAAATTTATCACTACCTGTTTTGACTAGCTCCATATATGGATCCTGGTGTAACTCAAGACTTTCAAGCAAAGCCCTTTTAGGAGGTTCCTGATTCCCTCTTACTCTCTCACAGCATGATGCTAAGTAGAGGTCTCTTCCCTTCTGTTATTCAGAGCTGTCCTGCAAATCTCTGTTTGACCTGCTGGTCATGCTTCTTTTGATGCAGCCCAGGATCCGGTTGGCTTTCTGGGCTGCAAGCACACACTGAAGCCGGCTCATGTCAAGCTTGTTATGCACCACCACCCCAAAGTCCTACTCTCTAAGGCTGCTCTGAATCTCTTCTCCACCCAGCCCGTAGCTGTGCCTGTGGTTGTGCCAACCCAGGTGTAGGACCTTGCACTTGGCTTGGTTAAACTTCATGAGGTTGGCATCAGCCCACATCACAAGCGTGTCCAGGCTTCTCTGGATGACATCCCTTCCCTCCAGCGTATCAACCCAGCCACAAAGCTTGGTGTCATCGGCAAACTTGCCGAGGGCACACTCAATCCCACTGGCCATGTCACTGACAAAGATGTTAAATAACACAGGTCCCAACACCAACCCCTGAGGGACACCACTCATTACTGGTCTCCACGGGGACATTGAGCCGTTGACCACAACTCTTTGTGTGTGGCCATCCAGCCAGTTCTTTATCCACTGAGTGGTCCATCCATCAAATTGATGTCTCTCCAATTTAGAGACAAGGAGGACACGCAGGACAGTGTAGAATGTTTTGCACAAAAAAAAAAAAATCCCAACTTTACTTACCGGCCTAACTTACCACTACCTCCTGTCCAAAAAAAAATCCCTTTACTTGTAATTATCAGACTACAACAAAAGACATGAAGATAATCTGAAAGAAAGGTCAGTAGTCTCTGGAGAGAAACAAAACTGGTGCTAGTATGACCTTTAACAGGGAACCTGGAAGGCTGTATAACCCGATTGTCAGATTTTACTGCAACATCAGAGACTCATATATATATATGTTCAGGCAGGTGTTCATGTAATGTTCTGATTTATTCATCCACGCCAATACTGACAATTATTTGTAAAAATGAAAACTAGAAATATGCAAAAGGAAATGTGCATTGTTCAAAACCCCACATGCAGAGAGAAAACGTTACCGTGTCCATGGATCAGTCCTAATTTTTAGTGATTTTAAACAGGGTACCATTAGTTTATGTTCCAAGATTAAAAAGCCACACCAATAACAAAAAGTTCATTCTGGCTTGCTATCTGAAACAAACCTAACAACTTTGCATCTCCAGGGCTGAGGTGAGTGTTGTGGCGCTCATGGAGCTACAATGTTCCTCTACATAACAGCTAAGCATATCATTTGAATGGCAAAGAGCAGCTATGTTTGTATTGAATTCAAATGGAACTAAACTGTAAAATGGCTTAAATTGTGCCTGGCATTGAACTAACACATTATGAATTATGTTTTTGGCCTAATGCCATTCTCTCTAGTTGGATAGATGAACAAACACAAAAGGAGTTCCAGCAGAGGATGGTTTTGAATTACTTTATTCTTTGTAAATAAAGAAATCTGAAAGCTACAGTCCTACATAACTGATTGGAGGAAAGGATACACAAATGTGTAGCTAGATAGACACTGTGCTGTTGCCATATGGATTCTCAACATTTCCACTGTAATTTCTGAAATAGTAAACAGCCACAAAAACAGTGTTGTGGCTGAAACATTCTTTCTTTGTTGCTCTTCTCACCTAGACTGCTTGCTGAACCAACAAAGACCTCAAAAAAGTTGCACAGAGATTCTTGGTGCACTGGTTCAGATTTTGGCTAAGCAAAGTAATATAGTACACACTTTGCAACTGCTGAGGTTTTTTCCATAGCGAGTATATACCTATCCATCATTGTTAAAATGGGCTATGCAAGGTGATTACCACCTTAAAGAAGTATATATAGACACTTTCCTACAAAACCGAAATAGAATAATTTCACAGAAGCACTTTCTTTCCCACCTACATGAGGACTCATAAGGTTTGTACTTCTACTGAACCAGAAATTCTTTACTGTAAGAGCTATAACAACGTGTAATCTGCTGACACACCTTATAGCCTGTTAATATATATATTAGTGTATTCATGTACAGCGGTTAGAAATAAGTTTTACATTTCATTAGTATATTATTAGTAGTGATTATTTTTATACCAGAATGTTTACAAGGCTAATCAAGTACAGGAAGGATAGTCCAAGCCAAGAAATTGTAAGTACAGAATGCAAGACCTACTAAATGTCATCCAATCAAATGAACTAAATGGAATGGCACTGGGCTTTTATTGAAATAATGACTTTATAGCTCTATCCCTCTCTTTCTAAGGGTCTAATCCCACAAGGAAATACGGAATACAATGTCCCTACAATGTTAGGACATATAACCTTCGTCTATTCACCTAAATACCCTTAGAACTTAAACAAATTTCTAATTTGTTAAGCTGAGCTCCCACTTTCCTGCTGCAGAAAATTAGCTCAGTAGGTTCACAGTCACCAGAATACCATGATATACAGTCAGAAATAGATCTTTGAGTCCTCTCTAATGATAGAGCTTAAGAATGTGGAATACCTAGTGGCAGCTGCTACATGAAAATAATCAGGCTTTGATCAGTGGGAATGATCTCACAGGAGGTTTCTATTGTTTAATAGCAAATGTTTAAAATAAAATTTTTATTGGTGCAGAAAGGAAAGAGAATTAAGCAATAAATAGCTTGTGAGAAACCCCATAGCAAGTTTGATTAGGGTTACACTATTACAAAAATACTCCAGAGACAGAGAATAATATTTGGGATTTTTTTCACCCAAGACTGGACCACACTGCCATCCATCCCTGTTGATTTCATTTTTCTTTTGTTTTTTTATAAATGCTCAATAATAGGACATGACTTTTCTTATGAAAATACAGACTTTAAATGCTGACCTGAAACTCTAGTATAATATTACAAATCAGTAATTTTACTACCCACAACTAACAAGCTCTTGTGTTTTCACTGGAAGTCACAGGCTTTTTCTACTGAGACTTGTTGATGCGCCTGCATCAACCCTTAGCTACTGCGACAGGTTCAGCAAAGACTCTAATAATAAGCACAAGAAAACAACTGATGATATAGATCTGGATATTTACAACACATGCTTTTGCAGTAGGATTACAGGATAGTCATCCTAAGCTAAAATAATTCTAATAACGTATTTTAAATGCCTGGAAAAACACATAGACAATAAGTTAGGTTCTCTGGAACTGCTCTACGAGCTTGAAGTGTCTTCTTAGATGAATAACCTTTTTACAACTAGAAGGATAAATCAAGACCTGATCTAAAGAACAATACAAAATTAGCATCTTTTATGAGATATACAGTATTTCTTACTGCTCAGTTGTCCAAGTAGCTAACATGACAAAAGTGAGTGTGTGGGGATAAACTGATTGCATTCCTTACTACAATTTAATACTGTAATTGGGTTAAAAACAGTGGCAAATAATGAGTCAATTAATCAAGTTTTTTTTCCATCTTCCATTCTCTTTTAGTAACCCTTTAGTGTTAATTTAGACATACCTCTCTAATTATTATGATCATGGAATACATGGAGACCTCCTTGCTGTACACTGAAGAGATTTACCAGTCATAAAGACTAAGATACATTTTGTAGAAACAAGTCATTGGTTGGAATATCCTGTCCAGAGAACATCACTGAACTCTTTGGTAGAAATAAGACTAGGTGTGATCAAACAGATTTTTCTAGAACATGTACGATATTCACATGACAGAATTATATTCAGATATTACTAGATTAAAGATGCAGTGGCTTTGTTGTTTTGTTCTGTGTGGGTTTGGTTGTTTTTTTTTTTTTTTAGAAAGAAAGCAAATCCTTCATAAGGGAGCACTTTTTACAGTACATGTTATTTAAGTTTGTTCTTTGTCTTACTAACTTTGTCTTATGACAGCCAAAAAAATGTATGTTGTGAAAAACTCCATGGGAAGGGTTTGTCATGATGCTGTCTGATCACTTAACCCTAGACAAGAACAACTGTAGTAATGCTCAAACCCAGGGAATGCTTTTGAAGTGAGATGGTGTTTATTGAATAGTCTTGACATTGCTGTGAAATTAAACAAAGAGAACCATAAAATCACAGAATGGTCTGGGTTGGAAAGGAACCTTAAGACCATCCATTTCCAATACCCTGCCACAGGTGGGGACACCTTCCACTAGAGCAGGTTGCTCCAAGCCTTGTCCAACCTGGCCTTGAACACTGCCAGGGATGGGACAAACACAGCTTCTCTGGGCAACTTGTTCCAGTACATCAGCACCTGCAGAAGAGAGTGGAAAAAGAGATCTGGCTCCCTCACAACCTCTATAAATTCCGTTTCATAAAAAATACCCAAACCTAGCTTTGTTTCAGGTGAGATTAGAATTACTGTATCCACAGAACTGTTCAAACTGAACTGGTTTTTTTTCAATGTAAAATTTAACTCTGCTTTTTTTTTTGTCTATAGAAATTGTGTTCTAAGTCCAAAACACAGTACTGTGTCAGCTACTAAGAAATCAACCATATGCCAAGGAAGCCTGGATATGATCGTGTTTGGATACCACTAAGGAAAGACATGTCCTAGAGCATCTGGTTACAAAACACACTTGTACATCATTCTGTTCCTTATTTCAGATGATGAGCTGCCTGAAGGAGGATAAATGGGTCATAAAGTTCTTAATAGCCTAAAAGCAGGACCATCTGTTGGAGTCACCAGTGACTTTGTAGTTGAGCTTAGCAGCTGGGAAGTCTTCAATTCATCAGGTCTTCTTTAATCAGGTAGGCAGCTCTGAAGTCAGTGGGAATTATAGTAATAGATTCCCAAATAGCTGAGACAACTATAAGAGCTTTCCATTTTTGAGATGATATCTGTGTTTCAACCTAATTCTATACACAGATTTCTAGTTGTTCAGGTACATGGCACTCTCATGCTAAAACTACTCCACATCTGTTCTTGTTGCTCAGAGAGGTTTGTCAGAACACTAGAAAGTGATAAAGATCCACTGGGCCCTTCATTGTGATGTTGCTGGTAAATCTGAATACTCATGAGTCACATATTTGCTTTGAATGAATTATTGCTTGTGAATTTCATCACCCTTGGAAAGACAAAAGAAGGGTCTAAAGTTTTGCTGGAAGAAAAGAAGAATGTAGTTCCATCGCTCCAGAACATCACAAAGTTTTTTTTTCCATTTCTACTTGAGCCATAGAAATGTTTTAATGTACAGATTAATATCTTAAAAATTGAATTTAGGGACCTATAGTATTATTTAAATTCTTTAGGCACTGTATAGGGGAAGTTCTGTGAATCAGAGTAGAATGCACAATAATGGATGCTGAGTGGAGGCTGTTTTAGCTTTTTATTAAGGAAACAATGGGGATAGGAGCATGCCTTAAATCTGCCTTCTCTGGGAAGTGGATTGCCTTGAATTTTTTTGTTGTATATTCTCAATGGAACTCTCTTCAAAACTTAGGAAACTGATCCATTACCTTTTAAACTTATTTCAGGAAACTGGGAGAAAAGAGGGAGGCTAATCATTCTTGCAGAAGGTCTCAGCTGCTCTTTTCCCTAGCTTCATATAGTAAATTACTAATTTTTAAAGTTATTTAAAAATAGTAGTAAAATATAAAATCCCCTTCTTTGCTTAACAGGTTTTAAACATGGAACTCTTATTTTCTAAACCCCAGGGTTGGATAAAAGTGTAAATGACAACAGCTGTTGAATAATACATTTTGTCTCTTCATGTATGTGTCACAATTTTTTATTACTTGCTAAAATACATGGCAAATCAGTTAGAGTTTGTAATTCACCTCTATGTCTCCTTTGCCTGGCAGCTACACTACACAAATCCCTATCAAAGTATTGGCACTAAAGTTTCAAAGGAGTTCTTAAGATATAAAATTATAACATCCCTTATGCACTGATAACATAATTCTGTTCACCTGAGTGAAAGATTTTGTTATGAATGTTTGAATACAAAGTGCTACTGAAGCTGAAAATGAGTTTAATTTTTGTAACATACAAAGTTGAAATGTATTAATGGGAAATGTCAAATCTGATGTGCAGGAAGAAGAGATCCTGCAAAAAATACTTTATTCTTTTGCAAAAAAAAAAAAATTAGATTAGAAGAATTAGATTACTATTGTCTTCTGAGGCCCACCTCAAAGTCTACCAAACTCAGAGAGCAGAAATCCATTAGCTGTGAAGAATTTCAGTTGAAGGCTTGTGGTTTGTTTTATGGGTTTTTTTTAAATTGCTTGTTTGTTCAGGGTTTGGTTTGTCTGTTTGGGTTTTATTGCTTGCTTTCCTTTTTCTTATTTCTCTGTTCACCAGTTCAGCAAAGAGAAAAAGTAAAAAAAATTACTAGAAATCAGTATATCTGTCTTGTGTTTTAACACGTACATTTCTAATGCATGAATCTTAGGAAATAATTAAAAAAATATACCAGTTTTGTGTTACCCGGTATTTTCTTCCTGAAGTTCCACAGCTTGAGGATAAAAGTTTTCTCATGGGTCACAACAGCATTGTGTTTCGTGTTATTTCAAGGAAAATTTATAACCTCTCAGCTTACAGAGAATTTGAAAGATACTGCAGATGCTCTCTCTCATGATTAACACTCAATGGGAAAAAATTATATTTAAAGATAATTTTAATTTATCTCTAGATTTTAAGTAGGCTCTAATTACAGCTTCTACATTCTTCATTCGTCAATACTAGATAAATATCTTAAAGACCACAACGGATTGCCTTCTGGTCTATGGGGAAGATTTGATATTCGAGTCTCCTGTTGTGTTTTGTATATCAAAACGTATTATCACAGTGAGAAGATGTGTAATTTTTCTTTGAAGGAATACAGATAATCTTTTTTACCTTCTCCCTGAAACTAACTAAACATAACTAACATCTATTGGTGAGCAAATGTATGCAATCTGGTTCTCATCAGCACTGACATTAGGAAGTGCTGCATGCTGCAAACCCATCTTGTGTGATTTCTTGGTTTGGAACAGCTGTCCTTCACAGATCGAGACTAAAAAGTCAAGAAGCAACTTACAGGTGATTAACAGATCTCACTGCCCAACTGGTAGTAATACCCTGTGAAATAAAATATTACAGAGAACCTGAAAGATCAATTTTATGGTTTATTGAAGTTTTTTTCCCCCTTTTTTTGTATACGTATTTATTTTCTGATGAGAAACCTATAAATTATTGGTGAGTTTCTTTCCAGTTGCTGGTTTTGTGGTTGTTTGGTGCAAACTAGCCTTGAGACAAAAAGTCCTTGAAGAATTAGAAGCCCGTTCCCTTGCAATCAGACTTTACCACACATAAACTTCATTGAGAGGGTTAGCTTCTGTGTGCTATATCTATCAGGGGTTAGTGTAGCACGTAAAAGGAAGAGTCACTGACAATTTCAGCTTTCTTTTCTCACTTGGCAAAAGCCTGGAATACTGATTCATTAATTCACAATACTGGTCTAGGTCTCCCATGTGGAAGTATTTTCCTTCTATGTGGGGAAGCTTCTATTGAAGATTTGATAAGTATTTCTTTTAGCTGTACTGTGCAAAGTGCAGGGCACCTGGGTGAAGATTCTGGTTCCCTAACTGTCCAGGCAATTGTATCCTGTTAAATGTATCACACACTCTGGCTTGTAATCAAGAAAAATGCTGGAGGTGGGGAAAAAAGGATTGGGAGAGTCATAGTCCACACTGATACAGAGGTATACACCCAGTCCTTGGAATAGGGAAGCACTCCATGCTGTTTTGTTAAAGAGGCCACTCTCTTATAAAAGTCACAGCCTATTACACCTTTGCAGGGTACCAGCTCCTGCCTGTCACTAAGTTTTGAGCAGCATAAGGAAGAGGTACCCCTCAGAGATAAGTCAACCTACTCAGACCAATAGAGCAATAGCAAAGCAGCTGAACAGAAGTGACTTGTTTGTCTGACAAACATCATTGGCTTTCCCACTCTTTGTTGTAGGACTCCTGTATTATAACTCTGGTGGAAGAATGGTGAGAATTACTCAAAAGAATCCTCTTTAATACCCTCCTCTCTCTTTAAAGTTTTCTTAACATCAGTATTCCTCTGCTGCCTTCTTATTCAGTACTCTCCACACTATCTGGCAGACCTCGAAATCACCCCTTCTCTTTTATTATACAATATACCTTCCTCCCTAAGACATATTTCCTCTTCTGACTGCAGTAACTAAGCTTTCTCCTTTGCACTTTCAACTCTTACATGATTCCCATGAATCACTCTATATAGTTTGCCAATCAAGTGGAGAGTCAAAATGTCAGCCTCTCCTGTTAGTGACTACTGTATGGTCCTATTCCCTGCTGAATAACTGTGCAACTACTAGTCCTGATAGCTGTGACCCTTGGCTGCTAAATGTTTGAACCAAGTTTTAGGAGCAGGAGTACAGTTGATAGTTGCCCAGTCTGGCACAGCAGATGTGTTACTTGGTAGAAGTTAGACTGCATTGTTAAACTGGCCTGTTAATATCATTCTTCATATAGATGGCATTGAATCACTGGAGTGATCTCAGTGGTTGCCTGTAAGACAGTTAGCATGTCAGGGACCAAAAGAATATGATGACCTTAGGAAAGGAAACTGTGATCCTGTGTTACACTTAAAAAAGAACAATCAAGAAGGATTTTTGATGGTCTTGCAGTTGAAAGATTGCTCTGCAGCTCAGAAAATATTGCAAATCTGAGGCAACTAATGTGCCTGAGGCAAAGCCTTACAGGGCAACTCTAGATTGAGCAAACTCTTTCCAGAAATTTAACTTTTTGTTATTAGGTCCATGTATAAACACTCTGTGAGTGCTTCTGGAGAAACAAAAGAAATATCCTATGGAGCTTTTTGAAGTCATATCTCTTTGTGTGGGAATTTTACTTCACAGGAAGAAAAGGGTGACTATATGTACCAGAACAGTTACAAGTGCCTAGGTGTGAGCTGGGGCATGAAGCTTTTCAGTAGTTTTCCCAAACATAGAAGTAAAGAGGAAGAAAAATGTAACTCTTGTAGTGGTACAGTTCAGAGGAGAGGGTAGAAGGTATACAGATTGTATTGCACACATAATTATTCAAGGATCTATTTTGTATGTCTATTTATGTACTGTTTTTTCCTCAAGATGTTCCAGAACTGCTTGTTGGTTTAGGTGAATAAACCAGATTTGTTTATTATGATTTGGGTCTATTCCAAATGGTTAAACTCTGTAGCTGGTTGAGATGAGTGATATTCTATGTTGCTACATTTTTGAAGAGCCAGCTCCCCATAAAAATAAGTTAAAAATCAATATTATTACATGGATTGGAAAATACATTGTTTTTTCTTTATTGCAGAAGTGGATGTCAGTGTAATTTCATAAAATGAAACGATATCTTGAGTTACCAAGCTGGGTGCTTGCTTGCTTGTTTATGATACCTTTTTTCCTCCCTCTTCCTAGCCACCAAGGAACATAATATTATGACACTAAATGAAATAGTCTCTACTCAATAAGAATTAATCACCATCTGCAATACAGAAACATGTTTTCTGAAATCTTTGTGCCTCTTAGGTCCACTTATACCCACCTCCCCTCTCCCCCTGCAAAAGCCTCAGAGCACAAAAACACATGGATGAGGCTGTTTTAAGTATTCCACTTTAAAATCAAGCTCTTGGGTATGATTCTCATAAACATTACCATAAAGCTGGAGTAAGTTCAGAATAAAGTTGGTGAAAATGTGAACACATACTCATCACTTTTTAGAATCCTATGCTTTTTTCCCCCTAAGCAATACACCTTTCCTTCTCCCCAATATCTGTCTATTTTTCCTTCTTTCTTAAATTCAGTATCATTTTCTCTTCAAGTTTAGACATTTAAGGAAATACTGTCTTGCTGTGTTATACTCCAGGAGGTTGTGACAGCAAATGCTGTTTCTGCATTTTCTTTCCTAATACCCATTTAAAATACCACTGAACATAATAACACCGTCATGTTCTCAGATAATGCACTAGGATGGAGCGTTCTTACTTTTATTCTCAAACTAGGGATTTATCTTTCATAGATAATTTGAATCTTACCTATTATTATGAAGATATGATTTACAGATGGAAATCATGTTCACTCTACATTAATATCAAAGGGTATGTTTGCTTTTACATCTTCATATAAACGGTATCACACTAGGAACTGTTTGTTGCTTTAAGTAACTTCTATATGTGTTATTATTTCCAAGAAAGTATTAATCGTTCTGCAGAGTAAAGGACAGACTCTTGTTGTCTCTTCAGTTGAGGTAAGTTGTCACATTCTATATCGTATTCCTACAATCTGAAAAAAAAACAAATAAAAATCAGGCAATCCATTATTGTCTAGGTGCTTCCCGCTGTGGATTTTTGATGAGTCTTATTACCAAGATCTGTGAACAGGACTTTACTTATCTATGCCAATTGGATTGTGGAGCTCAGTAGCCCTTCAAAAGACTCACGGTAGGTGGTCAGCCACTGCTCAGCAGATACACTAAAATTTGTTTTCTTTCTGCCTCTGTGATTGCAAGAAGTATCACCAGGATAAGGTCTAATTTCAGCCATGCAAGATCAGAAGATTGAAAATATCATTTTTAGGCCCTAGTATTCAGTGGAAAAAACAAATAAATCTACTAATGTTTCCAGCCCTCACCTGTCTGAAGATGGAAAAACTGTCCATACTGACATTATCCAAAAGCTAAAAAGTACTTTTGCCATACAAAATAAGAAAAAACCAAATGCCATCTTCTGTCTCTTTCACAAAATTGTCTTCCTTATTGCCACTGATGCAGTGAATATTTTCATCCTACCTTTCTCAGTTATCAGTAACCTGGGAGACATGTGGGAAACTGTATTTCACTTAAAAAGAGACCATCAAGGAGGAAAACATTCAGAGAAATAGAAATTTTTAAAATAAAAAGAAGCTGTGTTTCTGAGATCAGAAAGCACCTACAAGCCTTTTTTTACAGATGATATATTACTTTGGACATGTCACATCGTATTGTGTTGAACATGCTCTCCATGTGAGAAGTGATGATGTGACTAATGCCAAAAGATGTGTAATATCATAACATTATGTGTCAGAAGAAACATTTCCAAAGCATATACCACAAAATCTTTAACCCATTCCTTGCAACAATTTAGGGTACATCTCATCTTTTCAAAAATTTTTGTGTTTTGAGTTAGTTGTTATGGGTAAATTTCAAGGAATTAGTTGTATTTTATTACAGGCTGATAAGCTCCTTATGTCAAGAAGATATGGCATAGTTTTCTGTTTTGACATCCAGTTTCTAGTGCAGCAATGCCACTGGCAGGATTAATACTTGTGTCTTCTGCCCATGAGTAGCAGCCTCAAGGCTGGAAAGACTAATGTTAGCCAATATAAAGTAAAACATTCGGAGTGTGAAGAACAAAGAAACTGAGCTTTTGTTTATCTTACCAATAAGGTTAGAATTTAAAAAAATGCTTCTTTGGACATAATACAGAATGAACCAATCTGAAAGGATTTGAAAAGCTGAGAGTTGGGGTTGTTCAGCCTGGAGAAGAGAAGGCTCCAGTGAGACCTTATTTTGCCCTTTTAGTGCTTGAAGGAGGCTTAAAAGAAAGATAGGGACAAATTTCTAGGAGGGCTTGTTGTAATGGGACAAAGAGTAATGGTTTTAAACTAAAAAAGGGGAGATTTAGACCAGATATAAGGAAGAAATCTTTTACAATGAGGGTGGCAAGGCACTGGAACAGGTTGTCCAGGGACGTGGTAGATGCCACATCTCTGGAAACAAGGTTAGGCTGGACAGGGCTCTGAGCAATCTGATCTAGATGAAGATGTCCCTGCTCATTGCAAAGGCTTGGACTAGATGACCTTTGAAGATCTTTTCCAATCCAAACTATTCTATGCTTCTATGACACTAAGATCATCTTTTCTAATAGGCTTAGTAACCTATAGATAAACTTTTTAAACCATAGTTATTGGAGGATGGAGACAAAAGTACACAGAAAAGCAGAATGAAAGATGAGGCAGAACTGTGTACAGGACAAACAACAAAGACCTTTCACATTTCTGTTGAGAAGCAGGGTGACAGATGCCTATCTCATGAGCCCATCACAAATAAATGCAGCTGGCAAAACACAAAATGAAAGAAGTAAATAAAAATGTATGTAAAGAAAAGGTTTTGTGTAGTTACTGAGCTGTGGAAAGACAGATACGTTGTGGCATAGCTTACATTATGGAACTGCTACTGAAGTGATGGATATAGGCTGTGTTAGGAAAGACAAGTAGGGAACATGAGCCAAGGGGGATGTACTTTGATTGCCAAGAAACAGCTCTGAGACCATTAGGCTGTATTGTGGAAGGGATAATAGGTTCATTACAGAGATAATGAATTAGGACGTGAGATGAGGTCAACCAAAGGGCAGCAGACTGGCCAAGAAGTTGGATGAAGGTTTCTTCTTACAGGTGGCAGAAGTTTCCTGATTGCAGTCCCTGGTTCTCATTGGTGAATTCAACTACCTCTGCCTCTGCTGGAAGGGTCATATCATGGGAACACTGGATGATGTGGAGATTGATGAATAATCAGGGTATTGCCAGTAATGCAGAAAGTGGAAAAGCTGGCAAGAGAATGGGCTCTGCTGGATTTTCAATTCATAAATAAGGATGAAGTGACAGAGGAAGAGAAGAATTTCAGAACTTGAGGGAAATCAGGAAGACAAGTAGTTGACTAAAGACCCAGGAACTGAGAGAAGTAAACTTTGTCTTGCTGAGTGGATGGGTAGACTGTTCCTTAGGGAAGGTGCTCTGAAGGACAGCAGGACCCAGAAGAGTTCTGATTGTCAGGGCAACTCTTCCAAGCCCAAGAACAATCCATCTTGATTTGCAGGCAAAGAGGCATGACAAGAAGCCAGCCCGTTTGAACAGAGAATTCCAGACTGCTATCAAACACAAAAAGGGAGTACAATGGAAGTGGAAGTGGGAAAGACAACCAAAGGAAAATACAGAATTGTCACCTGACATATTGGGCTAGAATTAAGGAATATCAAAGCTATGTGGGTGCTGACATGGGAGAAGGGTATGGAAGACAATAGTTAAAGGACTTCCACATGCATATTACATTGTTGAGGCAGTCAGTGACTTGTTTGCCTAAGTCTGTATTAGACCAGGTCTGTTTCTGGGCCTACCTTATCTCTAATTAGTTGCAAATATTGAGGGGGAAAGACATACTACCCATAGTAGAGGACAATCAAGTAAGCGGTGACTTAGTTAACCTAGAAATACAGAAGTCCTTGAAATCAGACAGAATGGGTTGAAGGAGCTGCATTGTGAAGCTATTCTGTAATTTGAAGAGTTGAGGTAACCCAGGTGACAGGAAGTCACCAGGTCTTTTTCTCAGCAATATCTCAAAAAGGCTAAGAATGATTCAGGTAACTAGAGGCTGGTCAGTTTCATCCCTCTCCCTGAGAACGAATTTCCAGCCACATGAAGGACAGGAAAGTGACTGAGAGCAGCCAGAATAGATTTACCAAAGTTAAATTATGTTAGACCAAGATGGTTGCCTTTTTATTTTGAAGTTACTAGTTTTGTGGACAAGAGGAAGGCAGAGAAAGTGGCTTACCTTGACACTAGCAAGGCTTCTGACAGTGTGACATAGTATCTTTTCTAATCAAAGTGACGAGATATGGTCTATGTTGGTGAATTAGGAAGTGGCAGGACTGTAGAGCTTAAAGTGCAGGTGTCACTGATTGAAAGTCTAACTGGCTGTCAGGTGTGAGTAACATTCTCCAGGGTTGCTGGTTGGAGGGGTTTCAACAGACTGGAGGAGTGGGCTGATAGCAAACAGCAGTCAGATGTGAAATCCTGTGCTGGGGACAGAAAAAGCTCCATGCCCTAGGACATGCTAGGGACTGACTGGTTTCTTATATCTTGATGAAGCTTTTGACAAGATGTTCTTGTTAAGAGGTGTGAGGAGGAGAGAAGAAGAGAGAGTCTTTCTGTAATATTAAAATTTAAATAAAAAAAAAGCTAAGAATCAATATTTGGGAATTTTGGTTTTGTTGTTTGGTTTTTTTTTAGAAGAAGACACACTGAATTCTCATATGTTCACCAATGTTTATAAGGTTGCAGAGTACTGGGTGGCAGGGACCTCTGAAATTCCTGACTCTCAGCTACTGCTATACCAAGCAAAAGTACAATGCATTTCCGAATTATTATTTGTCATTCACAAGCATACAGGTGACAAAGTGATTCCTGTAAAAGTTTGCAGGTCTAGAGAGTTTGGAAAATTTGAGGTTATTTGCTGCTCTAGTAGTTGATGTCAGGAGTGCTTTAGTACTAGAGTCAGAATTTTGTGATCCTTAGCAGTGTTGTTACCCAAGCAAGCAATGAATAGTCCATTCTAGGGCTTTGGCAATAAAGCCTAGAAAAAGATTGTTTCTAGGGTTTAAATTTCTGGCAAGAACCTTTAGCTGTTCAAACGCTAATCATGCTATCAGTGTGAAGTGTATTTTACTTTAGTTTATAAATAAAACAGAAAGTCATTCTAATCCATTGCAAGAAAACATTACAAGACTCCACGGAAGTGAAACACTGGTCTGTCAAATGTGCTGTTTTACTAACAGTTACAGTAAGAATCTTGCCTCTATCACTAAGGCAGTAAAGTTATATAAATATTTTAACAGGTATTTCTGTTGCGGTGCTTGAAGAAATTACTCATTGAAATGCTTGAAATGTGGGTACTCCATCAAACTGAATATAACACATACTGATTTGATTTGCACAAATAGGAAACACTAGAAGTTTGGTAGAGCTTTTCTGAGAGGTGGAAATACATCTTTAAACAGTTTTTCACTCTGGCTTGCTGTAGAGCTACTCAGCAAAGAAATTCTTATCAGAATTTTATGCATAGGACTATAATGTGAAGACATTATAAGGTTCTTACTGGTGCTATATGGAACTCACAGTATCACACAACTAAATGCACCCTAATACTATATTTGGACATGGGGGATTATTTTCATGCAGAATGTTTTTTTGACAATTTTAATTTTTTTAAATTGAATGTTTTTAATCTTATTTATACTTAACAATGTAAATTAACAGTTTCTCTTCCTCCTTGTTGCATTTGCTTATGTTCTAGAACATAAGGGGTTTTTCTGGGGGGGGGTTCTGGTTGCCAGGAAAAAACCCCAAACAAAACAACTGACTCCTTTTGGCTTGGTATGGAAAAAGCAAAGCAGAAAGCACTAATGCTTACAATTATTTAAGTCCTGTAGTTTTCTACCATCTCCTTTCAAATCAAACAAATTATCAATTGTATAATTAACAAAATAGGTAACTGTCATCATTAGATATTGCCTGTTACTTCCAAATATTCTTCAAATCTCTAGTGCACTAGAGTGTCTCTTTTGTCCACATTACCTCTACTGTAGAAACAGAATTCTATATAAATGCTTTTAAGACACTCATTTGGACAATTCAACAGCATTAATGACTAATGAGAGCATGATTATAATATCATGTCAATAGAGCATCATTACACTATCACATCAATACATAGGTGTGATACTGAGACTACACCTCAGTCATATAACAAACGTCAAACTGTTCTGGGCTTGATTAAAGTTAAATCATAGAATCATAGAACCATAGAATGGTTTGGGTTGGAAATGACCTTAAGATCATCTACCCCCCCCCCCCTGCCATGAGCAGAGATACCTCACACTAAACTATGTCACCCAAGGCTCCACCCAACATGGCCTTGAACACTGCCAGGGATAGAGCATTCACAGCTTCCTTGGACAACCTATTCCAGTGCCTCACCACCCTCACTGTAAAAAACTTCTTCCTTAGATCTAATCTGAAGTTCCCCTTTTCAAGTTTAAAGCCATTACCCCTTGTCCTACCACTACAGTCCCTAATGAAGAGTCCCTCCCCAACATCCTTATAGGCCCTCTTCAGATACTGGAAGGCTGCTATGAAGTCTCCATGCAGTCTTCTCCAGGCTGAACAGCCCCAACTGTCTCAGCCTGTCTTCATACGGGAGGTGCTCCAACCCTCTTATCATCCTCGTGGCCTCCTCCGGACTTGCTCCAACAGCTCCATGTCCTTTTGATGCTGAGGACACCAGAACTGGACACAATACTCCAAGTGAGGCCTCACAAGAGCAGAGTAGAGGGGCAGGCTCACCTCCTTTGACCTGCTGCTGGTTACGCTTCTTTTGGTGCAGCCCAGGATACAGTTGGCTTTCTGGGCTGTGAGCACACACTGAAGCTGGCTCATGTTAGGCTTCTCATCAGCCAATACCCCCAAGTCCTCCTCTGCAGAGCTCCTCTGAATCTCTTCTCCACCCAAATCAACATTTGAAAAAGACCTTAATTTTTGTTTTGCAAATGTGGTGTATAATAGTGCTATGCTTCCTGTTAGAGAAAAGAAGCAGTAGTATTAAGAAGCTATGTGGAATTCTGTGACAGAACCGCAGATTCTGTCAGATCAGTACTTTAACCATTCTTAAGTACCATAAACACAGTTCAGTTGTGTTGTTATTGAAGGTTATCAGGTCTCTCAACTTTAGCTGGACATTTCAGATTTTAAATACAAGGACTGTTAAACCACAAAATACTTTATTTCCTTTTAATGTAATTTAATTGTGTTTTTTGCTAAAGTTATCAGTCACATTGTTGTGATAGTTGTCCTTAGGGCATGATATAAAATGGAAGAGAGCATTTTCAGTGTAAAGAAAAGCAGACATTCCATTATTTGCTATGGACCACTGAACAGCAGATTAATCTATGTCCATCTAGCAGGAAGACTGATGGTGCTCTGCTGCTCATTAATACCAGGTCCTTTTTCATGCAGAAAGTTGTCTTTGTGATGTGCATTTTATGGCTCTACAGCTTTCAAGGCTACTGTATTTATGATAGATAATAGTTTGCCAATCCTGTTTATGTTACTTGAACTGTCATTCTACCCTAAAATTGCAAAATAATAGTTAACAGGATCTACTGGGGATACTTCTAACTCCTCGAAATAGACTGGGAGCAGGGGGTTCTTCCACAGATAATCCTAATTTGCTAATCTGGTAACAGTGGACTATCCAGCTGGCAAATACAAACGTAAAAAGAAAGACTTATCAGAGAAACAATTTCTAAATAATGACAAAAGGTAAACAGAAAAGCACAAAAATATTTGAAAAAAATACCACCAAATGACAAAAATCAAGCTTTGCTTCTTCCTGTCATTGTATTCAGCCTGTTGTAACAATATTGTGTGTAATTTTGTCACTGGCCAGCTATATTATATGTCCTAACTAAATCTGGCTTTTGGATCACGAAACACTGAAGTCTGTAAAAAAATTATTCATTAACCTCATCTATTTTCCTAGGTAAAAAGATTATAAGATCATCTGGACTTTATGTCTTGATAGGAATGTTGGTCAAAGTTCATGGTTGTCTTTCTCCATTTCTGGGAGTCAATTTTAAATAATCCATATAAGATCAAGAGCTTTGAAGACAGGAACACAGCTGTTTTCATGAGTTGTCAAACTACAACTTTTTTCTCTACAATCACTGGTTAGATTTCATAAAATCATAGAATCATAGAATAGTTAGGGTTGGAAAGGACCTTAAGATTATCTAGTTCCAACCCTCCTGCCATGAGCAGAGACATCTCACACTAAACTGCGTCACCCAAGGCTCCACCCAACATGGCCTTG
>NW_009924960.1:0-93334 GCF_000696875.1 Nestor notabilis | reverse complement strand
TCAGTCGGGATGCAACGCTCCTGAGCCTGTATTTTACATGCATTTTACAAAATGTAAGAAAATGGATCAAAATTTGTACAAGATATTTGGAACTCCTGAAAAACTCATACTTTTCCTTTAGAGATGCTTCTTACCTATTTTAAAATTATCAGTGGGCAAGAAGTACTCATATATACTCTTCAGTATATACAATTAACTGGAGGCTGTGAGTTGGTGAACAAAGATCTATCATAAATATTAATTACATTTATTTATCTTTCTGGATACCTGTATCATAATATCTAAACATCAGCAACAACAACAGCAATTTTTATCAGCATTTTATTAGGAAATTAAAGTCTTTCTTGAAATTCTGTGCTTGAGAATATGGGGCTAAAAAGAACCAAAACAGTAAAAGAATAAGACTTAAAGTTCTCATATCTATGAGCAAATCTTGAAAACTATCAACTCCAAATGCTAGAAAAAGCAGAAAAATTATTAAAAGAAAATGCAAAATGTAATTTTATAATATCCAGATCTGTACTCAACTAACCTGAATGTGTAAACCAGACTCATAGCATGCATAACATGAATCCAGCTATATGGAGCGAGTTCTACACTCTTCATTCAGGCTTGAGAAAGTTTGATGGGTTAGGTCTTTTCAAGGTGCTTAAGCAGAAGATGATTGAAACTATATACTTTGTTTTCCATAGCAGTTGTTATCCTGAAAGAATCTAAATGATTGTTCTTGATGAACACAATTTTTATATGCTCAAGACTAAACTTCATCATGTGACATTAGGAGAAATGTTTGATGTTTATATACTCTAGTAAGCTGAAAAAACAGTTTTCAACTCAAGCAGAACAACACTAATTAATATATTTGACAATAAAAGTATTCATCAGAGCCGACTAACTTAAGTGGGAAGAGTTTTAGACAACACCATATTGCAGAAAACAATTTCTTTGAGGTTTTATACTTCCATAGTCTAAGATGTCAGAAAATCATTATTGTGCATAATAGAAAAAATCCCAATGTGTTCAATTTGGGCAGTACATTACAGTGATTTTTAAAGGATATTTATCTATTGCAACTTTGTCATCAAATATTGCCTGTGGCCTATAGTTATTGTCATTGTGCATTTACATTTCAACTGGAAAAAAAGCCACTTTCTTTTTGTCTTCCCTGATTAACATTTTGAAGCTCTGTAATTTTCTTGCTGCTCAGAGAAACAAAGCACCCAGGCTCACAGAGAAAACCCATTCAGCAAGATATAAATATTTGCTATTCAGAAAATCTCAATGAGGGTTTAGTTATTTTAAACTAAAAAAAGAAAATTACTAATAATGATTGGTTTCAGCTAATGAAATGCTTTTATGCAAATATGTGAACCCTAAATATGACCTGGAAACAAAAGACTGCTTAACAGTTACTATTAAGCAATACATTAGGAGATCAATTAAACAGAATTCTTTCTAATGAATAAGCTGTACAAGAGTTGCTATGGAAACCTGGAAAGAGAAAGCCCTAGAATGCTAATTTGCAATTTTAAGAACAGAAAGTATTAGAGATCTGCTAGTGACTGGCTGGAGAGTCATATACCAAAGTTAAAAGGTGTCTCGCAAATACTTCGTCAAGAAAGAGAAGGGAAGTAAAGGAACGGAGCCACGATATTCATATCCAACAATGACTCATGAAAAATATATAAATGGAATAATATATCTGAATGAGTAGTTATGACTATATCATTCCAAAGTGGACCATCAGAGGGAGCTAGAAATTGCAATTGCTTCATGGAAGATCATTAGTGATAGTCTAGGGAACACTGGGAGTGAATAGACACTGCTCCTGAAAAAAAAACACAGAGACACAATGGCTGAAGATATGTTATCTGTACTCTGCGATTCTTCATCATGCTTATGGCACTTCTTTATTTTTTTAAAAAACACATTGTGGACAGTTACAAGATAGCAGATCAAAGAATGAAAGGAATAACTTGAAAACTTGGGATGGGAGAACATGACAACCAAATAATTTCATTCAGAAAATTGATTGTATTTATTTTTGAACATTAATTACTTTTATTTTAAAAAATAAAGAAAAAACTGCCAAGTTTCTGTGAGTATTACTGAGTAATTTTTAAACATATTCTCAGTTATTGCTGGTTTGCCTCAGTATGTGTGTTAAGCAAAAATTAAGATAATATTTCATTTCTTCAGCTGCAAGATGCTGCAACAGCAATGATCCTCTTTATGTCTGATCATGTGGAAAAAACTTTATAACTTTTCCCACTGACTTCAGTGGCAAGATAGTGAAACCTTTCTGTTAGGCAGATACAATTCTAAATGCTTTGAAGTTGGAAACTACAGCTTCTAATCTTGACTAAGTCTATGTCTACATTGAAGTTTAAGAGGCAGAAGGAGACTGTGCTCGTGTCTACACTAAATGGACACAGTAGCATGGAAAAACTTGGTCTCAGGGAATTCTAGAAGAACTCTAGAGCTGAAATTCAGATCTTACCTGCACTGGCTACTTAACTCAAAGACCTAAATAATTGCTTTGTGGATCGGATGGCTGTGCCATGGTACACTCCAAAACTCCCACCTGCCCATGTATTCACACAGAATGACTTCATGGTCATTCAACATTGCCTTCGACAAATGTAGCTAGGGCTTACGGGGTCTGGTAATGTTGGAAGACAAACTAGACAAAAGACAGACCACAATTACCCTGTACACAATGATGCAGGTCTTGGTCCAGCCAACAGAAGAAAAGTTCTGATTTTATCTGTGTTGCAACCCTGGTTTGTCACTGAGAAGCTGAAATAAAAATATATGCTTAAGCAGTTAGAGTAATTTCAATATATTTAAGAGCCAAGGATGAACTGGGCCTCTGCTTCATTATTCAGTACCAGCAGAAAGGAGATAATTGGTGTATTTCACAGTTTGTGAAATGCAGAAGGCTGGTTTTACTATTCCAGTTGAGCAAAAGCATTTCTTAAGTAACCTACAAGCCATCTTACAATTTGCATTATTAATCCTGTTGGTTAATGATTGCCTTTTTATTGTTGAGAGTCATGTGGTATCTTTAAAATAAGTAGGCTTCTTAAATAGTGCCTCTACCAGTGTAGGACTACTACCTAGGTAATATAATGGTATGTTAAAGGTGATAATTACTTTGCTGTTAAATACTTCCTTTATAAAATGATTATACAAATTTTTGTTAGGAATCCAGGAACATAACATACCAGATATCCCTATCTTTAGAAAGACTGGTATTTGTTGTGAAAAGTTTCATATGGACCAAAGACTTCAGATTCGTATCTTCCTACATTCTGCTTTTCTTTAAGATAATTCAAAGAAATAACATAAGATTTCTATCTAAACAATGTTTTTCTGTGATAGTTTAAAAATATATATAATGGAAAAGAAGAATATTGTTATCAGAATTTCTAAGGGCTAGGTGATTTATACAAAAGTTTTAGGAGAGATATGTTATTCAGTAGATTATCATGGTTGCATTTATTCCTGTCTTTTCACATGTCTGAAGGAGATCACACAATACATAATCTCACAGAAAGCAGTGTTTACAATGACATACATTTTCTTCCTGAACTCCTTTCATGCTGCACTGACAATTTCTTCTTTCGACAGAATAGATTTCTTCATGTCTACATCCACCAGAATTACTCTCTGATATTATGATAAATGTTATATTTATTGTAGTTGAGTGTATACTGGCACAGAAATCCCTCTACACAGGTAGAAAGATAGTTTATCAGACAGTATATGGAAAAGATTCATAGACTGCCTTCTTTCGATGCATTTTTCTGAAAATTTAGGAGGCTGATATCTTAGCCTTGCAAATCTGTAAAATTTGGCTAAATTTCCT
The DNA here is from genome assembly GCF_000696875.1 of Nestor notabilis. Classification (NCBI taxonomy): domain Eukaryota; kingdom Metazoa; phylum Chordata; class Aves; order Psittaciformes; family Psittacidae; genus Nestor; species Nestor notabilis. The sequence continues at coordinate 89,463 of NW_009924960.1, read as the reverse complement.
ACTAAATTGCAGAACAAAATTATATATGGAATACCCCCTGCCTTCATTCTGAATAGAAAAATGAGTTTCTTCTATTTGTATTCTTTTGGGGAGTTATCTACTGACATTACTGGGAATGATTCAATCTATTTTTCATGAAGTAGTGCAGAATGACCCACAATGCTGCATGGAAACAGGGAACATAAACATAGAAGTACATAGAGTGTTAAAAAAAAAAAAAAAAAGCCTAAAAATAAATTAATGCTCTAGCTGAACTTCTGGTGGAGCTTACCTATACTTGACATAAAGTGAGCAGTACTGTAAATAGGAACAATGCAGTAAGTGACGGCTTTTGGCTGTCTGTGAAAAGTTACTGCTTGGCAATATTATGCTTCTTCAGTGACACTACTAAAAGATCTTTGAGCATGTGCCAAAATACATCACTAGATCTGCTCAGCAGTGACAGGCAGGACCCAGTAACAGGTGAAAAAGTCCACAGGAGTTAGATACTCCTAACAGTTCTGCAAGGCCCCAAAGCACAAATAGCTGAGGGAGGAAAAAAGGTCATGAATCCAGCACCTCAATGAGGCACCACTGCCTGGATCTCCTCAGAGGATCACAGCAAAAAGCTTTGTGTAAGTTACTGAATTTAGTCATTAATGGTACTGTCAGCAGTAGAAATGATGTGGAATTTTTCAGTGAAACAGGTTTGAAAAAATTCATCAAAACAGAAACTTTTCTGTGAAAGAACCATTCTTTGACAGATGTCTGAAGTAAAAATTAAAAGAAAAAAGCTTCCTTGGTTTTGAATACTATTTTCGAAGCCATGTATGTTATTATGATATCAAAATTACTTTTTCTTTGAAAAAGTAAGATATCATTTTAAAATGTTTAATTTCTTTCCAATATTGACCAAATTTATTGACAATTTCTTTTCTAATTCAACACATCAGAAATGGTTCATACTTACGAACTTGGTTTTAAAAAAAAATGAAGATTTTCAATGGTAGAAAAGACCTCTCCCTTGCAATTTTATTGAACAGTCATTTCCTTGCTGTCTCTTTCTAAGAGAATTGACAATCTGAAACAGTTTTGTACAAATTCTGTTGTTAGAGAAAGAAAGTTCTTCATTGCCATCTTCTCTTTCATGGGGCTTTTTTACTAGCAGATAACTTGGCCTTTAACTCTAGCCCTACGTTAACATCAAGGGAAGACCAGAACTCATATTTAAGGGTGCAAACCTGTGAGGAATAGCTTGTTCTTTAGCTTTACTAGGGATTTAGTTGCCTAAGTGAAGTTACGTGACACTGAAAAGTCTAGGTTCAGACCATGATCAGCCATTTGAATCATTACTTTCACTAGTATTTACATCAGGGTTTTCTTTCCTCCTAGTTATTAAAAAAATATCAATAAAAGATACTCAAATATGCCAGGAATAAAAGTCCTACAGCAAGAACTGAAATGGCTGTGACCTGGGAGCAGGGCCTGTAGTAAACATTCTTCTTTTCTAAAATTTCTTTAATTATCATGCTTTCCACTTTCCCGTCAACTGTATGTCTCTTTGTGCTCAAAAGAAGTAATATGAATAGATCCTTAAGAGCAGACTCATGATTAATACACGTCACTTTGCCTAGTAAGTGACACAGCTTTCTTACTTGAGCCAAACTGTGGTGAGTTGTTTTAGCATTATGTCTGTGGTAATCATAGGGTGAAATATAAAGTTAAAAAATGAAAAAAAAAAAAAAGGCATACACCAAAAAACAGAGAAAGGATTAATGACTCACGAAAAAGAAAGAAAATAGGAAAAATTTGTTTTGCTTCACTTTTTTTCTAAATATTTTAAAGCCACTAATGAAAGTTATGTATTTCCTATTTACTGAAAATTATTCCTTCTGAGACTCAAGCTGTCAGTCAATCATGATTTCTGTTTAGTAGAGGCAGTACGCTGCAGTAGGTGTATCATTATAGCTTGACATTTTTTTCCGAACGTGGAAATGTCATATTTAATGACACAACAAAGCCAGAAATGCTGAATGAGTTGAAATGAAAGTGAGGCATTCAGCTGATTAATTAAAGGGCAAGCTAAATGTATCTATATAAAATCACACCTTTTTATGGTTCTGTCTCTGTCATTCTGGGTGCAGGCTCACATGTGTGTACTTTGTCTGAGAAGAAAATCACAGGAAGGGTATACTGTTTATTGTCATATTTATCCCAAAGTTTTTCATGGTCTATTTCTCCTCCTGGCATACTTTTTTCTGGTTTTATTAGGTCTCAGATTATTAAATCACACATCAATGATTCAATAATCACTGATGTTCTGAGACAGTGTCCTGAAGTAATAATTAAAGACTGGACACTCTTTTCTCTCATTGTCTGGTTTTATCTCAATTTATTTCTTAACCATAAAATAGTCCCATGAGGGGAAAAAAATGAAGTGTATTTGATACCTGTAGAAGGTGGAATGAACTTGCCAAGGAGATGCTGTGTGTGCTTGCTGGAATTTTTAACAGCTTTGGAAGGAAAGAGGTAACCTGATCGAGGGTAAACACAATAATGATAACAGTTTTGCCACCGCTGCTGGCGCTGCAGTATTGATTCTGTACTACCAGGACTGTTTGAAGTCACCTATAAGCAAAAAAAAAAGAATTCAACAGCTATTGACAGCTTTCGCCAGGCATACAATGAGTGGTGGCAAAGACATGAAGCAGTGGTCTTTCTCTGTTATTTAGGTGTCAGACAGTAACCTGACACAGGAGCCAGTACAGCTGCCTTCATCCAATGCCCTTCAAATTTCATGAAATGTGATAAATAATTGAGGATCTGTGTTAGCCTAAAAAAATTAACACTTTCTATGCATATTCCCTCATCTTTTTCATCCAAAACTGCAAAGAAATTCAGCTTCTGTGATAACCACATTACATCAGAAGAAGTTGTACAAATCCTTCTAATGTCCTTTGAGCGAAAGTATTGTTCAAAAGATGCTGACAAGGGTCTCTCCCTGAGCTAAATTGTATTCAAGATAACTTTCTTGTCCAGAGTTCATCTTATTGAGAAGCTTAGGAGTTCTAAAAGGGATTAGGATACTTGACTTGTTTATGTTAATAAAGTTCTTTTTACTGCTTCTAGTATAAATTTTACTGTCAAGCATACACCTATAATTTTACATTTCTCAGAAAATGTTTTGTCAGGAGATCTTGAGATTTTATTTATGAACTACTTTCCAGAGAGGAGTTAAATCTAACTGATAACGCCCTGCCTCTCAGGATGCCATTAACTCTGTGACACTTCACAGCGTTTGTTAATCAAAATTGCTTTGGCTGACTTTTAGTAAAACAGACGCAAATACAGCCTTCCTTGTCAGTACAAGCTCAAGGAACGCAGATTTACATTTCATTGTGCTGAAGCTAGCTGGAAACTTCATATAGTTAGAAATTTCACCTCTTTAAATTTCTTCTTCACTTCTTCCAGTGCATTCCAGCTACAGTTTGTCTCAGTCAGACTTGGAAGCTTTTCTGTATATCTGTTAATTTCAAAATACAATTACTAAAACATCAAAATTACACGTAACTTAATTTTCACTTTTTTCCCCCTTGTTATTTCCATAATAGTAGCAAATTTTAATTTCCAAATAATTTCCAAAATAGTAACACCTAAAGGAATAAATAATTTCCATGAAATATGAAAATGTAAGAGTTAATTTAAACTTGCTGCTCTGGAAGTAAATCTGGCTACTGTGCAAAATATTGCATTACCTCCATGCTTTCCTGACTGCCAGTTAGCTGTGTCTCAACATCATGTTCCCCATTATCCAGACACCTAAATTGCATTCTGGTAATGCTCACATCTCTGTTCTAATCCAGACAAAGTCCCCAGACAGAATATCTTTTACTAGGCAACCATATTTTAAAAATTAAATCTCTTGTGCACTCCTTTGACATTTAATATTTCAATAAGTAAAGTAAAATTAAATAGTTCCTAAAATTAAATATCTGCCTTTGTGCAGTCATATGTAAATACTCATTAACCAGGAAAGGCAAATCAATACAGTTTGAGATCACGTTCTGCACAGAGCTTGTTCCTGACTTCAGCTGATGCTAATATAGGAGAATAAGCTAAGAAAGAGCCAATTAAGTACCTTGCAATCACTCGTAGTGTTTACAGACTGACAAGAAATGGAATTTCATTCATCACACCAGGCTTTGGGTATTTTTCAAAGCTAGACTTGGTCTGTCATCTAAATCTACATTCAAATATATTCATGCTTGGTTCTATATCATATTCAGCCTGTGGTTTTGGACTGTTTAACTTATAGTACTAAAGCTCAAAAACTAGTTTTACAGACTAACAGTCAACATCACAGACACCAACTATACAGGATTATAATGTTACAAAATATTCTTGTTGCTACTAAAAAACCAACTTTTCTTAGTAAAAGTAAATAAATTCCTAAAAATGCCATTATTTATGGTCAGTCTGAGAGAGGGAAGGCCAATGCCTAGGGAAGAGAGAGAAGAAACTTCTACTTTTTTCCCTGTCAGAAGCCAATTATGGGCTTTTAGATCCCACTGAGATCTCTCTTGTTATCTGTCATCTCACCTGCATTACTTCTTGTTTCCCTTCTATCCAAATGTGTGGCGATTCCAGCATTCAGGTTCTCCTCCCTCCAACTTTCTTTAACCCATGGAGTCAACACAGTCAGAGCTCACACTGCTGCTTCCTCCCAGTGTGCAAATATTACCAGCCTCCTGACTCCGGTCTCAGGCTGCTGTATAGATGGTCTTCCTTCCAAAGCCATTGGTAAGAAAAGAGGCTTGTTCTCTTTCAGAAACATGCAGTCATGAAAAACAGGTCTATTTTACTCCCTTGTGTAAATTAGGAAAATACTCTTTTTGCTCCTCACAGATGAAACAAAGAGTCACAAACGAGATGGATATACATTTAAGTAAGTGTAAATAAATGAGTGCTATTTTTTCCAATGTAAACAAACTGTCACTAATCAGAGAAAAAATGCCAGCTTCAGTAGCTCTTGCTCCTACAGTGCCCAATGCTGCTAGCCCCAGGGTGGCTCTTATGCAACTCAGGGCCTTTCTGCAGAGCTGTTGCCTAGGCAGGCAGTGTCGGGTGTGGACCACTACCCAGGGCTCTGCTTTGCCTGGGCCAGGTCTCTGTTTGTCCAGGCTGAACTGCACAAGACTCATTCCTAGAGCATGCCCAGGTTCTTCTGCAAGGCAGTCCTGCTCTTCAGTGCATAGGCCAGTTCTCCCTGTTTGGTGTCAGATCCCAGCCTGAGAAACAGGGTGTTCACTGACCTCCTTCTGGCCATTGAAGATGTTAAGCAAGACACATCATGCTATAGACCACTATGTCTTACCAGGTTTTAGGCAGCATACAACCCACTTACCATCACTTGCTGAGACCAGTTATCCAATCCATTCTCTGTCTAGCTGGTTGGCCTTCCATTCAGATCATGACATTCTAACTTGCATAAAATATTGCGGAAAAGAAGTGCCAAAAAGTTTAGTCAGACATGATTTAGGCCTGGTAAATTTGTGGTAACTTCCAAATCACTTCCTTCTTCCCATGTACGCAGACCCTGACCTCTGGCCTCCATGTGTTCTGTACATAGTCCACTTTTGCAGTAGGTGCTGAGGTCTGTCAAGACAGGTCTCAAAGCCATCATGACTGCATAAAATTAGAATTATTCTTCTCAGAAAAGCAACTATTGCATAAAGATTAATGGTAGCCTTTCAATGGGAGCTACAGATTCTCATCACCTCTTAAAAACTGAGTTATAAGTGGCTTTTCTGTGTCTATGCAAATTGCCTCCAGGCAAGCTCTCATCAGGGTTCATGTTCACCAGTATGACACAGTCATTTCTCTCTGTGCCATAATGTGATGTGGACTTGGGTGTTGAGACTAGCTGCAAAAATGCTAATGCATCCAGATGTAAGCAGGAGATGTGTGGAACCAAGGAATGTGTTCAGTGTCACCAATAGAACTGAAAATTATATGTCAGTAAACTGAAGTTGGAGGGCATCTCAGTTAATAAAAGACAAGTATAGCCAGAATGAGCTCCCTTGACAGGCTAATTAGCCAAGAGCTGGCTGTGCTGACCAGGCTACCCAAAGACCCTCCTGAGTATTCTCTGTCTCCTACTACATGTCAGAACTGATATTCTATGTTCTACTACTAGTCATAGGACCCCAGCTGTCCATACCAGCAGCCAGATATAAGCAGCTTATGTGTGCTGTTGCCTGTATGAGAGCCAGAAGGGTATTTTCATCTTCCACACATGAATGTTTGATACCTGCTGCCACTTACAGCTGCAAGAATGTCCATGAGATATTTATTACAAATGCATTGTTGACATATCTCATTCTTTTTATTATGAACTTCACGTTCTGTGGCACTTTCTGAGAGCACCAGTTGCCATGAAAGATTAAACTTCTCAGTCTTAACTTCAGAGAAATCAGATTTTCATGAGAACTTGCACAAATGTAGGATTTGCACAATGTACATTTGTACACTGTTTCAATTTAAAACTCAAAACTCAGGAAGCAATTGAAGAATATATGTGTCTTTATTATGTTAAAATTATAATTTTAGATTATGTTAATAATTCGCATTATAATTGTCATGTGAGTTTCTATTAAATGAAATCATGGCCTGAGAAGAAATCTCGAGTCCAATTACAAAAACTGGAGGTTATTGCCCCATGTTGATTTTAATATTTTTGTTCAAGTTTGGATTTGAACTCAGTGCCAGTGGGACAAAAGTCAGAGCTGAGACCCTACTTAATGTCTCTGGCTAGTGAGAGAACTGAACCAGTCCCAAGTCATGGAACAAGTTGAAGACCTAGTACCAAAAGACAGTGACAGGATAAATGTCAAAGAAGCAACCATGCATTGAGAAAGATTTAATAGATACTAGATAGTCACAAAAATGGAGGATAACAGCAAATCAACATGGTTGGTTTACAAAACAAATATGCATGACATTTTGTTTCCATATAAAATGATATTAACAGAATTCCAGTCAGGCTTAGTTAGTTTAGGTAAGAGAGGAAAACGAGATCAGAGAGAAGCAAAATGATGAAGAAATTAGACCATGACCTGTAAAAGGAAACGTTCTGTGAAATTTAGTTCAAAATTTAAATTATAGCCAATTCTTTCAAACACCTCCATAAAGTAAGTCCCCAAACTGTCAGACTCTAGAAGCATTAGACTTGGAGAATATTGATTTTATCAGTGACAGTACACTTGCCAGACATAAGTATAAATTTTTATTCTTCAGAACACAAGCGTTGCACTATCTGAAAGGAACAAGGAAGAAATGTTTCGCAAGCTTTCTGATACATTTTTCCTGGGCAAAAGATTTCTTTCAAATATGTCTGAAGAATATACTACTAGACAGTGTCAGAGGTCTGCCATCAACTTAATAAATTCATATCTGTAGCAGTAATTCCTAATTGCTGTAATGAGCTCAACATTCTGGTATATGCACTAAGAATGGACATGCCAAACATTATTGGTAGTTGTCAAACACACTGCAAAACAATATCACAGAAGACAACAGACAGAAACTGTATATAACTTGATAAAAACCACAGTTGCTTTACTACTGTATTATTAGAGTTGCACAGCAATTTATTAGTAAAAGCTGTAAAGGTGGAATCACTGGAGCATGAACATGGCTGTACAGCAAAAATACTGCGTGTTAGTAATCAGTACTGTGTGCAGGACACAGGGAGAGAAAAGCAGCACAGCAACAACAAAACTGTTTAACATAACTGAATCAGTCAGGCTGGCTGAGAAGGGGTCTGGAGAGACAGGAGGTAAAATGGGACACTGAGCAGGGAAGGTTGTGGAAGTGCTGACTGCTGAGCATCTGACAGATAATGCTTCAAAATAGATGCTCGCAGAGCTGAGAATCAAGGTAGTTTAAATGAAAGTGAAGAGAAAACGTGCAAACTCAAACTATTCAAAATTGTACATTGTGATCAGAAATAAAGAGGAAATTAAAATTTATTTAGTAACCCTAAACTATAAACTGGCCATACTGTAAAATGCAGCAGAAAATGATAGCAGCCTTTACAGTTCAACTCTATCCTGAAAACAAAAATAGAACTGCCCTCTCTGATGTAATGGACCAGTGATTTTCTGGTAAGGCTTTTATTTGAGGGGGTGGATGAGGAGCTTTTTTTTCCTTGTCTTTATTTTCATTTACACACAGTGTTTTGAAGCAAATCTACTTTAAATCTACTTTAAATATCTGGACTCTACTGTGGCATATTCTGTATGAACAGCAAAGTCAATTACTCTAGTAAATTTAGGACAAATTTATTCATAATGGTTGCACAGATACCTTCAAATAGGATAGATGGGGAAGGAAATAGAAGTTATTCAGATGACACAGGAATTACCAAAAAGAAAGTTCAAGTATAATTTGGTTACAAACGATTTTCATATTTAGTCTGGTTTTGTGTAGCACCTCCCAGATTAATTTCTCTTTGCTGTCTGTGATTTTTTTGCCTACAACTGCACTTATGAAGTGATTTTCAGTGGAAGTTTACTGTATGAATTTTAAAATACAAAAATGTCTTTTTCCAGCTATTTTTTCTGACCTTTTTTTTGCAATAACTGAAGACATATCAAATTAATACTGGGCAGAAAATCTTTTCTTTTTTTCAAGACAAAACAAATAATACTTTTCCAGGAATCCTCCAATATTTTTTGGAACTGGCATCTGCAAGTAGTAGCAAAGTATTTATTGATTTGTACTGATTTTATCAACACCCATGGTAAACTTTTCTCCATCTCCTAGAAGGTCCCCAACTTCCAGCAATTGTCTTTGTGCATGAAAAGTCTATTGAAAGCTTTGTGTTTACATGAAAATGAACAATTTACATATTTATTGCTTGTGATTTGTGTGTTAGCTGAACCATCAGCAATGTTCATAGAATGCTATGTGAACTGGAAGGGGAGTGATTCATGTGGCTCTGAATGGGACCAAAAGGGCAAAGAACAAGTACAAGTATAAAGAGATTAGCAGTTGAATATTGTTCTGAAAAGGAAAGAATGAGTATGTATGTAGAAAGATTATCAGGGAAGCAGTGTATTACAACATCTATCTATCATATTTCTAAGGCGCTTATCACAATGTCACCTAATTACCATATGTATCAGATCATTTATCTCCCTGGATTTCATCTCTTCATGATTCTTTAATTTTTCTTCATCTAGAGTTCCTGAACAGAAGTAATTTAATTTTTAAAGATACGTACAGTATCAACATCCTTCTTTTATCAGGAAATGGTGTTTTAACTGTGTTAGTTATACAATGGTATACAGTCCCAAATAAATGGAAAAAAGTATCAGTTACATCATATACTGATTCTCACTTACGAAATCATATTTACGTAAGTCACAAATTAAATCTGATGAAAGGTAGTCATAAGGAGAGATTTCTATGCATTTGTAGAATTCAGTCCACAGATACAGCAGGCCCTCAAATTTTTTTGTACTCCTTAATGTAGAGAAAAAAAAAAACATAAGAAAGTTCAGTAATTGAAATTCTGTACGTAATCTAATGTAATTTGTAGCCATCCTGATGTACAACATAGTAGAATAGAAGTATGATATACTATTAACTTGGTTTTGAGTGGAGGGTGTAAGAAAATGTGGCAATATATGGTACGCTTGTTGGCATTCTGTCTTTTGGTGTGTATCTTTTCTTTTTTTTTAATTGGTGACCAAATCCATAGGCAAGGATTGCTATCTATAGCTGAATTCTTTCTTTTCCTCTAAAGAACTTGCACTGGTCCCTGCTGGTTCAGAACACTGGTCTAGGTAGTCTTCAGATCTTATATAATACATTAGGTTTTGCAATAACAAGAACCACTTTTTCACATCAAGTACAATTACATAGTGGATATTTTTGCTGTTATATGTTGTTGACCAGATAATTTGTGGAGGGTTTTTCTCGGATATCCCAGATAGGGCTGGGGTTTTGCTTATTTTCCCATGTCATAATGATTGGCTTGATTCTGTAAGAGGTTTATTTCTGTCTTTTTTCTCCTTTGGTTTTCACTGCAAACAACCTTGTGACAGCAAAGCTAATGCAGGTTTGACATCCTTTTCCTTGAAAAGGGATTGAGCTTTCTTCTGACCCAAGCAACCAGAGCTAGTTTAGCAGAAAGCAATTAATGCAGTGATCTAAACATCATATTCAGTGGGAAGAGCAAAGTAGATTTTACCAGGATAATGATACGTCATCCAGTGTACAGGTAGATGGGAGTTGTCTCAGCACGAAACCTTCTTAAACTGCCCTGACTGCCAGTGCACATGTTGAAAATAAACTGTTACATCTATCCAACTCATTTGTCCCATATATTACACATAATACAATCAACACATCATAAATGTTATCACCCTGTGTGATAAATACTTTATATATTTACTGATTCCTACTTCTCCCGTACAGAAGGGATTTGTTTCAGATAACTTTCCTTTGTGCCATGTGTAGGACTGACAAAGTACATACACAGTGTGCACCACTGATTCTTGTTGAAAGTTCATTCATTTTACGAGATTGATAATTATCATACTTTATCACTTGGCACAAAAGACTTGTATTTAAAGAGCGTATTAGCTTACTGGGAACTCATTTATAAAAATTGCATTGTTACTAGTCCTGCCGGTGACTTCACCATGGCAGACTCCTTTGAAGTGCAGACTTTCTTTTAGCATGTTTGCACTTATAAATGGACGTATCACTAGCCTCTGCTTACATTTTTCTTCACGTATCTCCTGGGGTTGGTTGTCATTGTGGTAAATATTGGCACTAAGATGCTGGCAGGCTGCAGATGTGTGTGTATGGGGGGGAAATGTTTGATAGATTTTTTTACTTTGTTTAGGGCTAAATTCTGTTATCTCTACTGGTATGGATTAGTGGTCTATAACTCAAGCAGTACTGTAAATTTATTGAAAAATTTAACACAGATAATAATCAACTGGAGTAAAGGTAGCAGGTTGGCAAGTTTGCCTCATACAGGTTCTTTTGTTCCAGAAATTTTTTCTGCCAGGTTATGGAATATCAGGAATAAGAGGTGGAACAGGAACATAAATTCAAGTATCTTAAATCAACTTACCAGAACCATAGAGTGGTTTGGGTTGGAAGGGACTTTAAAGATCCATTTAGTTCCAGTACTAATAGGGACACCTTCCGCTAGACCAGGTTGCTCAAAGCCCCATCCAGCCTGCCCTTGAACACTTCCAGGAATGGGGCAGCCACAGCTACTCTGGGCAACCTGTGCCAGTCTCAACACCATCACAGTGAAGAACGTTAACTACCATTTTTCTTTCTTCGTAGACTTGATAAAACACTAACGTAATATTCATATTGTAGACAGACAATGTTGAGAATATTTGGATTCATCTAAACAATTTCTGGGGTACCTTTTTATTCTGGAGAGTTATGTCATTGTATTGTCACCGCATGTTATGAGAATCTTTCAACCAGTTTGAAGAAGGCTAACTACCTAACAAAACTGCTTTGTGGGAAGCAGTGATGCGCAAGGTTATATGAAAAACCCCTCTACCTTCTGATTAGATTGACATTATTTTATAAATTTTCATACATTTTTTTCTCCAGTTATAATTACGTCCAATATTACTTGTGTATTTCTAATTTTCACAGGTTATGTGGTTGATGTTTTTAAGAAAAAATAAAATCACAAAACTTTATTCAGAAGATAAAATGTAAACTCAAGCAGTTAAATAAAAGAAAACCTGAGAAGACATTTTAAGGAAACAAAAGTAATGAATTATTCTTGGAGAACTGAATGCAATACAGTAGTCAAAAGTATTCTATGAGAACTCAATAAAATAATAATAAAAAAGCAAGGATGGCAGGAAAAAAAAACAATCTACAAACACCATATTAGTGGTAGATGCTTTGTAATTCTTTGATCTGTTAATTTTGCTTATCCACTGTATGCTACATGTCTATAATATACCAGGATTTTAAAGTACGCCTAGTAATCTATATGCAATCTGTCTCTTTTTTGGTTGGTTGCTGTTTCTCAGTTATCTCTTCTTATTATTTTAATTTCTGTTTATTTTTCTTCCCTTCTATAACTGAGAGGCATATATTTTCAAGACGTCATTTCACCAGGCCATGCAGAGATCAGTGTATCTATTGTTGTTTTTCAAGACAGATAGACAACACTGTATTTTAGTCTATACAATAAAAAAATCTATCACTATAATTCCTTATTTAGACAGCAATTACAAAGTTATTTCCTACATTTTTCAGACATAATTTGTACTTTTCAAATTATTAGTTTCTTCATTCCTCACTAACGAACAATGTCTATCAAGGTAACAACAATAACAAAAACAACAACAATAATAAATCACACGTTTGCGAGAAAATAAAAGATTTACATGTTTACATTCTATTGACAGCAAATTAGTATTTTTACTTCCCTCAAATTAAATGAGTACTCTTATTCCTATTTTACAATGAAAAAAACCCAGACAAAAAGAAGTCACTTATTACCCAAGAGATGTTAAGGAAAAGGCAGGCCTAGATCTCAGGCACTTCTGGCTTTTAATTATGCCTTAGTCTTCTAGACTGTTGTGAAGACACAGTTTTGGAGGTGTAGAAAGATACCATACTATTACTGGAGTGCCCTAAAGAAGATGCAAAAAAGGGTTTAGCAACCATTCTAGTGATTCTAGAGAAAGACTGGTGGAAACTCTGCTGCACCCTGAACCTTCTCATGCATTCAAAGGGTAAGAAAATGATGGGTAAGAAGAGAATTATGTTCTCCATTTGGACATTTCCAAACAAAAGAGATGTAAAAGTTGTTAGATCTACAAATATGTCCTCAGGGTTCCTTGACATTCAAATTTATCTTAATTTATTACAGCAATATAATAAACCATAAATGCCAAAAAGAAGAGATATCTCCCAATTCTGACTCCATCTGTAAACACAACTCTGTTTAAGCATAAATTTCATAACACTTATGTAACAGTGACAAGTAGACAGTATGAGAAAATGGAAAATAGATTTTGAGGAAGGAGAAGGCAGGTGTGCAGCAGAACTTATATCTGAAAGCAGTACAGCTTCTGCAATACACCTTTGCTCAGACCTCAGGCAGAAGCAAACATGTCAGGGATTAAGTATGGATACATACAGCCAATGAAGTAGCAACAGCTGCCTGTAAAAGCCCAGGCCAAGCCCTGAACAGCTCAGATCCCAGGGTATTAAGGGAGAAAACTAATTGATGTTGCTCATAAATAATAAAATAATATCTCTGCATTGTAGTCTTATCTTTCAAGTTTCTCAGATATTTAAGTGGCATGGGTATTTGCAAATGCTGGAAACAAATGAAGCAAATATGCTCCCAGAAAAGTACAAATCCATCCCATACATCTTGATAAACCATTAACAAAGAGATGGAGATAGTCTAGTCCTATGTTTTCATTACTTTATACACCTAACATCATCCGTCAACTACCATCAACTAAATAATTTGAGCATGAAAAGTCAAATCAATAAACGAGTGATCTCAGCTTTTTGATTCACATTCTTAAATTACATCATCTATAAAACCTCTCTTAGTACAGCTTGTAGTACAGAAGTCTGAATCTGAAGAAATTGGGGAGAATATCTGTTGAAGTGATAAGCAGCTATTGGTTCATATATCTACATTAAGTGATCTTGATACGTAAGCTTTCCAAATGGACTAGTACAATCATTCAGCACCATGGAATGAGTGCATTACCTCATCAAATCTCTTGGCTTGTCACAATATAATGTTAACTCAGAATCAAGACTATTATGCATTCCATGTCTGATTTTCTTTGCATGCCCCCTCCACCCTTGTTTCTTAAAAAGGAATATGTGGCTACTTAGAAACAAAAGACGAGGTCAAACTTATTTTACAGCTGCATTATATAAAAAAAGTTTTGATATTTGGGTTTATATTCAGCTTAGACCAAGGGAAGAAGAAATAGTGCCTGAAAGTCAGAAAAAATAAAGCTGCAGTAATGTAGTAGTGCAAAGGGAAATAACATACGTATGATTTTTCTAGATTTTTTGCAATAGCTTTCAGCACTGTATTATAGTCTTCTAACACAACATAAACCTAAAACCACAGAAACAGACATCTTATCTAGGTAACACTTGATACACATATCTAGTCTACTGTGAAGCTTGAAAGGTTGTTTGTCTAATAGATGTCTGTGTGCTTGCAAGAAGTTCAGTTACAAGGTCTAATTATTACGTGATTAAGTACAAACTACAATGAAAAATTAACAAAGAAGATGAGCATCATCACACTATTCTTTTCAAATTTGTTTATGAAATGGTTTCAGAAGTTATGAGACTGAAAACCAGTGTGACAGTATTCAGAGGAGCACCTACCACCTGCACAGGTTGAGTGCTCTAGCCTGTCCTTTAAACAGGTGGGAGCCTGTCTGGTCAAAAGGTAGGGAATGGTAAAATACATTACAAATAACAGGCCTTACAGGCAGGTTCATAACCTTTATCTCAAGGAACTTCCAAACTACCACTGTAAAATTAAAGTCACTATTTAGAGAGCATGCCATACTGCTTTTTTTCTAAGACTAAGCTAAATAGAAGGAACTGGGACCATAAGACAGGAGCCATCCAAGTTCTTTGTCCCACCTCAAAACACGTGGATGCAAGCTTTCTTCGACTCAGAATATCCATTTCTGTGAGCTTCATTACATTAAATATTCTTAAGGCAATATATTTATATCTGAATTTTGTGTATCTTTGACATCAGGAAGACCCAAGAATACAGCCTACATAGAGACTTTTGTAGTTACAACAGTTCCAAGCCATCCTAAGAAAATACAGTACCCTGACTCATGTAGAAAGTATGTGTAAAATTGGATGATAAGGAATAGACCTATTTGACAAGGAATAGAGTAACAAAGTCACTGGAACATCCTGTTTGTGGTATTTTTTTATATATATAGTCAGTATATACTGTTTGTCTGGACTTTAAGGTACACACTAACACACATTTTTTATAGTGATCACTCTCCTGCAATGTAAATAACATGTTCTGCTAAGCCTTTCAATAGTCTGCTGATTGTGTTGTTATTTCACTCTTGCGGAAAAAAAAAAAGTTAATAAAAGATAAGGGGCTTTTGAAGAAGGTGCGATTACATTATTTAAAAATTATACATTTTATAAGATAAGGTTTAAACACATGTCAGGAGAAGTCAACATTGCATTATGAATGGTAGTGATTATGTTATCTGCAAACTTTGAAGCTTTACGTACTGATGTGAACAATTGAGTCCGTTGTTTTGTCATTACCATCAGCATTCTCCTTTCAGGGCTGCTGAACTCACTGGTGTTTGCATAGCAAGAAGTAAGGAAAGTTTGTTTTCCCACTAATATTTCATTGACTGTTTAGCCTGAGTTGATAATGACTTTTCACCTTCCTGTCTCCTGGGGCTTTTTGCCTGCGTTGTAAAATTCAAGGGATACTTAAATTCTTCTCCTGAAACATTAAGAAGTTAATCTGAAATAAAATTTTACCTATAAGCATCAAGATCACTTCCTAAAATAGCACATTTTGCTAAAGCTTATAGATTTTTTTACTACTTTTTTAACTCATTTCTTTATTCTATTATATTGGATTGCAGCACATGGTAAATATTTGGCCATCAGATCAAGGTCTAGTAGCTAAAATATAAGAAATATTTATTCTTTTGATTAATATATGGATTTTGTCTGAAAATCATAGGCATTTTTATTATGTATTCTACAAACTGCACTATTTTAAGGATCGCTCAAAATAAAAACTGCATTTCGTTCTCTTTGTGTGCCTGATTAAGTGTATTAGAAAGAACAAGAAAACCATTTCTCCTTCCCATCCTGCCAGCCCTCCTCCAAACTAAGTCTTTCTGCATCATTGCTTAATGAATAGAAAGAAAAATTAGTCTTCCACCGTT
Organism: Nestor notabilis; assembly: GCF_000696875.1. NCBI lineage: Eukaryota > Metazoa > Chordata > Aves > Psittaciformes > Psittacidae > Nestor > Nestor notabilis. The sequence continues at coordinate 73,477 of NW_009924960.1, read as the reverse complement.
CAATCCCATTTCAAACAAAAAAGAGAAGCGGGAAATTCTTTGGTTAAAATGGAGCTGAGCCAATAGTAAGGTATATTATGAAGAGAAAGCAAGGAGTAATGAAAGGTTTTGACATGTGTTACTTCCCAGGAAATTAAGCCTCAGATTGACTTTGTGCACTCTGATTATCCTTGGTTATTTTGATGCCATTATCTTTTTTTTATTTATTTATTTTTTTGTCTTGTTTTCTCAAGTTTTCACTGTAGTCTGTAAAGATTTTTTTTCTGGAGGTATCTTAATATATGACTATTTAACTACAGATTTTACATTCTCAGTGATCAGTTCTCAACTCTTTTCCTGGTTCATTCTTAACAGTAAATAATATCAGGAAAAAAAGCTGATGAAAGTTCCTTTAATAAATCCTGTGGATCCACTGTAGGCCTTGTCAGAAAAATATAACTTGCCTGCTTTTCTGTAAAGATAACCCTGAGACTTAATGAGCCAAGGAAGGCCCTCAAATGAAATCCATTACCCTGTTATTTTGTGGTCCATAGGATTTTATAACAGAAAACATTGTTCACTGAAGTACAACAGAGGCTTTTCTTCTGGTGAAAATTAAAATACAACAAGAAAGCAAGACAGAATCTTCCCCTTTCTGCCACAGGACTAGTTCATTGTTTCTTCTTTTAAGAGCAATGAATTCATATGGTACGGCAAAATATAAATTCAAGTTCATTAAATATACAAACAACATTCAAATAATTTCAATATTTTGAAGTAAATGAACTTCTGAATGGACTAAAAGCATAAAATAATTTCATCAAAGTTGTGATATTAGTTGTATGATCTGCTGCTGTCAATCTGATTTACAGTCAGAGCTTCTAAAGGTAGATTATTTGTACGTCTTCTAGAAGGCGCAAGAAGAGTATAACTTCATTGCAACAACATTTTTTACAAAATAAAGAGTTTCTATAGTCATGAATAATTTTTTTTTTCCATCCATTTAAAATGCTGTGTTTACTCATAAAAACCCACAACACTTTTCATAGATTCATAAAATAGTTTGGGTTGGACAGGACTTTAAAGGTCATCTAGTCCCAACCTCCCTGTCACAGGCAGGGAGATCTTCCACTAAAGCTGAGACAGTTGGGCTTGTTCAGCCTGGAGAAGAGAAGGCTCCTCAGACATTTTAAGTCTTCCAGTGCCTAAAGGGGGCCTACAGGAAATTTGGAGAGTGTCTTTTTACAAAGACAGGTAGTGACAGGACAAGGGGAAATGGCTTTAAGCTGAAAGAGGCTAGATTTAGATTAGACAGTAGGAAGAAGTACTTTAGTGTGAGGGTGGTGAGACACTGGGACAAGCTGCCCTGAGAAGCTAGGGTGGCTGCCCCATCCTTGGCAGTGCTCAAGGCCAGGTTTGATGCGGCTTTGAGCAACCTGGTCTAGTGGAAGGTGTTCCTGTCTATGGCAGGTGGGGTGGAACTAGATGATCTTTCAGGTTCTTCTCAAGTCTAACCATTCTATGATAGGTGGTCCAGGGAATGCAGAATCAAAGGGACACAACAAGTTCTCTTTCAGCACCCCTACAGATCCCAAATTTGTAAAGTTGTTAATTTAGCTCAAATCATCCATCCAGGCATGTGAGACAAAGAAGCATGACAACACTAGGTGTTATGCTTTTATATCAAAAAGTACCTATACGGGAAGATGTAAGAACCTAAAAACTAGTTTTTGTACTGAGTGAGTTAGGCACTCAGACATTACACATCTCTGTGTAATGTTCAGTTAATGTACAGCTCAGTTATTGCTTAGCAGTTTCAGCAGAAGATCTATATCACTTCAGAAATACTAGAAATGCCTTCAAAGAGAGACAGTCAGTATAAAGAGATTGTGGACTGAAGATTATCATTTGAAGTTAACATGTTTTTAACCACAAATGTGGTCTAGATTCTACAACATACACCTTTCTATATTATTTTTACCTCTTGGTCAGAAATAACTGTATGAAATGTATTTTATAAATTAAAGTTGTTAAAAATTTTCTTTAATTTGAAGCTGATTTCTGGTGATTGTTGATGAACTAGACCTTATAATTTGAAAGCCTTGAGTATCCTGAATTGCAGTCCCAAAATATTTCATTTTTATCTGATTTTATTGGTAATGATGCTTCAGGGTCAGTGCCAGGAGCAGTGTTAGATCAGAAAAACCCTCTTGAACTGTTGAAACCAGCCTCCTGCATCTAATCTTTTACACACAGTATTCAAAGCCCTTTGATACACAGATCCAAGTTTGCATCTTCATATCATTTTGTGATCATTAGTCTAACCAAAAAGGTTGGCCAAGAGTGTTTTTGCTTCTTAGTAAAAATTTGCTTCTAATTTTAGTCTACTTATCCCTAGTCAGTTTATAAAGCCCTTTTGCTAAATTTAGCCTTTAGTCTAAGCAATTGCTTTTCCTCTCCAATGTTCCTTTTGCCCATGCATTTATTTGGAGTAGTCATACCTATTTTCGGCCTTTGTTTTGCCAGGCTACACAAAAAAGCTCTTTTGTTTTGGTTTTTGTGTATGTGTTTTAGCTTTTTTGCTAATGAGAAACCTTTGCATTTCCCTGATCATTCTAGTTGGCCTTCTTTTCATCCCTTCCAGATGGCATTATTTTCCCTTGAACCTGGATAAGAGGATTCATTTTCCTGCCAGAGTTGTGATCAAGATCTCTGTCAGCTCAGTGTTTTCCCATTTCTATTCTGGATTTTATTGTCAAATTTGTCTCTTTTAGCCAGCTCAGATACTTTACCTTGTAACAGTGTCATATCACTAGGATTCTTGCCTCCACTGTCCTGTCTTAACGGATGCTTTTTTCTTGCAATTTCTACTGTTGAATTTCATTTTCTGTTATGATTATCCTGTAAGATATTGCCATCCTCTCTTCAGTGACGATACCTCCCTGTCATATCTCTGTCATCAATGTATGCCTATCGATGTGCAACTGCCCCTAGTTGCAAAGGTAATAAAGGAAAAGCCATTTGAAGATTATTTCCTGAGAAATTTCACTAAGAGGCCAGCAATTACTTTATCAACATGAATTGTCTCCTTTTCACTGTATGTCTTTTGTTTTCAAAGCAGCTGTTAATTTGCCTTATAATTCCTGTACTAATCCTTCACTTCCCTGCATAACCTCAAAATTTCCCACAAAACAGCATGACAAATGGTTTACTGAAGTGCAGACTAAAATGACTGTATATTTTCCTTTTAGAGTAATTCATCTTATCAAATAATTATACCTAGCTATTCTGGTACAATCAACCCTCAGAAAATATTTTTTCCATTTACTGATGTGTCTTTACCTATTTTTTAATTGAAAATCCTTTTGCCAGCTTTGGTATTACACTGTGATTCAGTTTCATAAAGTCATAGAATGGTTAGGGTTGGAAAGGACCTTAAGATCATCTAGTTCCAACCCTCTGCCATAGACAGGGACACCTCACAGTAGACCATATTGCCCAGAGCCCAACCTGACGTTGAACACTGCTGCAGATGGAGCATTCACTGCCTCTTTTGGCAGGCTGTTCCAATGCCTTACCACTCTCACAGTGAAAAACTGTTTCTTTATATCTAACCTGAACTTACCGTGTTTTAGTTTAAACCCATTACCCCTTGTCCTATCGCTACAGTCCCTGATGAAGAGTCCCTCCCCAGCATCCTTGTAGGCCCCCTTCAGATATTGGAAGGCTCCTATGAGGTCTCCACGCAGCTTTCTCTTTTCCAGGCTGAACAACCCCAACTTTCTCAGCCTGTCTTCATACGGGAGGTGCTCCAGCCCCCTTATCATCCTCTTGGCCCTCCTCTGGACTTGCTCCAGCAGCTCCATGTCCTTCTTATGTCGAGGACAGCAGAACTGGACACAATACTCCAAGTGAGGTCTCACGAGGGCAGAGTAGAGGGGCAGGATCACCTCCTTTGACCTGCTGGTCATACTTCTTTTGATGTAGCCCAGGATAGGGTCGGTTTCTGGGCTGCAAGCTCACACTGAAGCCAGCTCATGCCAAGCTTCTCATCAATCAATACCCCCAAGTCCTTCTCTGCAGGGCTGCTCTGAATCACTTCTCTGTGCAGTCTGTATTTGTGGCTGGGATTGCCCCAACCCATGTGTAGGACCTTGCACTTGGCTTGGTTGAACTTCATGAGGTTGGCATTGGCCACCTTTCAAGCATAGAAAGGTCCCACTGGATGACATCCAGCATATCAACCGAACCACACAGCTTAGTGTCATCAGCAAACTTTCTGAGGGTGCATCAATCCCACTGTCCATGTCACTGACAAAGAAGGTGAATAGGACCAGTCCCATCACTGACCCCTCATTATTGATCTCCAGTTGGACATTGAGCCACTGACCGCAACTCTCTGCATGAGAGATTCAGCCAATTCCACCGGGTGGTCCATCCATCAGATTTATGTCTCTCTAGAGACATGGATGTCACACAGGACAGTGTCAAATGCTTTGCATAAGTCCAGGTAGATGATGTCAACTTCTTAGCCCTATCCATCAGTTCTGTAGCCCCATCATAGAAGGTCATGAAATTGGTCAGGCATGATTTGCCCTTAGTGCAGCCATGTTGGCTGTCACCAATCACCTCATTGTTTTTCAGGTACCCCAGCATGGTTTCCAGGAGAATCTGCTTCATAATCCTGCCAGACACAGAGATGAGACTGATTGGTCTCTAGTTCCCTGGGTCTTCCACTTTCCCCTTTTGAAAATGGGGGTTATATTTCCCTTTTTTAAGTCATTGAGAACTTCACCTGACTGCCATGATTTTTCAAATATGATGGCCAGGGGCTTGGCAACTTCATCTGCCAGCTCCTTCAGGACCCTGTTAAGTTTCACTGCTTATGAAATGACACTTATAAGTATCTGACTTTGAGCTATTAGATGACAATGCATTGACATTGTTAAAATACTCTGAAATCCTTGGTAGAAAATGGTCTGAAATACAAAGTACTCCTATTATTTTTGTCATATGCTACATTGAAAGAAGTACCTCTAACAATTGTATTATGTGTAAATATCACATTTATATATCAAAAAATTCTTCTTTGAATGGATATTTTCATTCGTGAATGATTTTTTAAAATTAAAATATAGTTTTCCTATTTGTCAAGCTATGTCACTTTTATAAGCTGCTAATCAAAATAAAATAAACTCACACTATCCTTGTGGTGTACGTAAGATAACAGGCTTTGATTAAGAAGATAGAGATATGTCAAACATTATCATTATTAACCCATTCAGACTCTTATCAATCTGATATTTTAATATCTTCTGACTAAATTGTAAAGATTTAACTCTTTTTAGTTTTAAATCTAAATAAAACTCCCCCTAACTGTTAAATATATCCATTCCTTTTGTATATCTCTGTGCAGAAAACAGTGAAGTAAATTTTATCTTGTCTTAATTAATGGGCTATTTTTAGTTAGCCTTGGATATGCTTAAAAAAAAAAAAAGTGTGCAATTACCATAAAAGATTTGTAGCAAATTTATATAATATTGTGTTTATTATTATATTTCAGGAAAAAAAATCAAGTCATAGTCAATGCACCATATGCAATTACTTACACTTTTTTTTTTGATAGATTACATATGAATTCTGAATGACAGATCTGTTCTTACCTATGTGCCTAAGAGAGAAGATGAAGAGAAATTACTGAAAAGAAGAAAAATTTTGCATAATGACCTTTTCTTTTCAGCTGCCATGTCTTCAATGGACATATCTTTGCATTTCTTCACAATCAGTTCCTGTAGATCTTCAGACCAACATGAAAAGGTATTATATAAAAACTATTTTAAAAATTTGTAGAACTGAAGAAGACATTGTCCTTCTAATTGTTCCATGACATTTTGAACTACCTAAAATAATTTTTTACCATTTGTAATTTCTTATAATTACTTTTTATAATTTTGAGGAATATAGTATATAAATGTGTTTTATGTCATCTAAACCCCCAACATTTTAAATACATAATGTTTTGTGCTGAAAAAAATAAAGCATAATAGCTCATCTTTAATAAAGGTGAATAGCATTGTCTGGGGATAATTTAGAAGCAAACCCCTGCTCTGATGAAGGTAAGCAAACATGAGCTTGATGAAACTCCTGGGAAGTTCCACTGAAAACTCTTCAGCTGGCATTGTCTATTAAAGATTCTGAAACATCATTTAATGCTCATTAAGTCCATAGCAATGAATATGGCCCTGAGACTGCCTAATAAGAATGCACAGGCCTCAAAGTAGACTGGAAACACCCTGAGATCATTCTTGCCGTGACATTACAATTCATTACCTGAATTGTTTATTCAGATAATTCCTTAAAACTCTCTTGTTTCAAAGTCTTTTTTCTTTTAAAATGTTGTCCCACTGTAAAAGAAACATGCTGTATATGTGTCTGCATAACTATTCTAAATAATTCTTCATATCTGATGTGATCCTGTTCTACTGACTCCCTGAAAACCTCAGAAAGGTTTGCCTTAGCCATTATTTTCCTTCAAGCTTGATTCATTTGAAGTCTGTTATAAATTAAGTCAACATTATAATTTAACAAAACTCAGTAATAAAGTTAACACACTAACGAGCGCGCTTAATATTCAGAAATGTTACAGCATCATGCCTTTCTTTGAAAGACATACAATATTTTTCTAATATGAGAATAACTATTCCTACTTTGACTTTCAGTGTTATCTACAGAAGAGCAAAACTGTGGCTTTCAGTGTTATCTACAGAAGAGCAAAACTTAAGTATCAAGCCCTAGAAACTTGTCACATGCTTAGAATTTATCATGAATGGAAGGCAGTGTAAAAATATAACTATAATTGAATAACCCAGTATTTAAAATTTTATATATGGTTAGAGTACAATTGGTCAGATTGCAGAACTTCTCACTTTCTAGTATGTTCTAGTTCTGAGTTTGGGCTTGTCTAGGAAAAGTTTTGTTATGAGAATCAAATGGGGTTTTCTCCCATTAGAATGTCTGGTGTAGTTTCTAACTCCCATCATTTTCAAAAGATTTCCATGAATAGCACACAACAAAATGAGTGTTTTCTAAATTTCTGTGTACTGATGGCCTGCCCCAGGTGACCAACAGCTCTTCTGACCTACAGCTCCCTAAACTGCCATTTTAAGGGGCTTCTTTGAGTAAAAAATTACCAGGAAACTAAAAATTACTTTTTGTAGCTCTTTTTTTTTATTATTTGATTTTTCTCCCCTAATCTTTAGTGGTTTTGGCTGGGCTGAACTGATTTTCTTACACTTTCATTCCATGATTCTTGTACATGCATAAGTACAGATTTATAAATGTTCCTGATGTTTCTGCCTGTCTCTACATGGCTTCCATTGTGAGTACTCTTTTCCCCTGACTGACCTCTAGAGAAATGGTCTTATTTGTTGCTTCTCAGACAATATTCATGAAGAAAGTACAAACATTTTATGGAATTTTTTTTTTAGGCATGCTTCTCTTTCCCACATCACTTTTGAATTGTGCACGAGCATATTGTGCTTAATGAACTTGATTCTAATAGCAATTAGTAATGAAACTGTTGTAGATGAGTACTCATTCCTGTTTCAACTCTATGCTACCAATGATTTTTGTGGGATAATAGTTCCATAATTAACTTTTGCCAATCTGTAGTTCACCACTTTTTATTTCTCTGATACTAATGAATAAGATCTGTTAAAAAGGGGAGAAAGCTGTTATGAAATCGAAACTTGAGAGTGTTTTGGCACTTTTGACAGTTGCTGCTGAAAAGTGTAAACCCAAATGGACTCTACTTCAGACACTAAAATGCAGCAGACAAAACTATTATTTCATCCCCTGTGGGCCACTGTCTCTGTTCACTCTTACTTTTATGTCATCATGTTGGTTTGACGCCTATAATAGGTTTAATAGGTTTTTCTCTGATGTTATTATTGGCTAATGATTCTGCTTTTCTCTGGGGATAGCAAAAATGAGAAGTCACACTGTTCTTCTGTTTTATGTAGCCCTACAGGGACAGACTTAACCATAGTACTCTATGGGAGTATGTCATCTTAAATCAACAGATAGCAAGTTAGCCTTTAACATTTGGGTTGCCTGCTCCAGTTTTATAAATCAGGCTAGCAATTATAAGACTATCCCTGATGATCCAGTAGTTCAATATTTATCTCAATTCATATGTTTTACACTTTTAGTTTTCAAAGGGAACTAAAGAAGGGAGTCATTTATAAAACATTATCAATGTCCTTTATGAAAGAATTTCTTTTTTCTAACAGAATAGATAGTTGCCACATGAATATAATAACAGCTGTTTCTGTGAGATTTTATTTCACAGAATCAACAAATTTAACTATATCTGACTCATCATGTCAATCTTTAAGGCTCTACATTTCCAATATCATAGGCAGGAATAATAGAGTGGCAACAAGTTTTACATTTCAGAAAAAACCTTAGGAAAAAGATAAAAACATTAATACAAGATTAATGGCTGCCAAACTTGCTACTTTAAGTCAAAAGTAAAATGTGCAAGTTTTCATGAGCTCTTCAGCAACTTTAATTTTCATTAATTTTCAATTAAAGATCAAGGGATAACAAATATAATTAACTTCACGTACTTTGAGCAAAAGAAAAGCTGTCCTAGACTTTCTATGCATTTGATCTTCACTCCAAACTCTGTTCACCTCACTCCAAACAATCCTTCATTGCGTTGGAATGTATTCATTTTAGCAAACACTGAGGAAAAAAACAAAACAAAAAAAAACCCTAAATATAACATAAAACAAATTATTATGAAATCTTAGGAAATATATTTTGGTTTACCATAGACTGGGTTCCCTTCAAGAACTGAACTGGAACCCTATAGTTACTTAATTTCCATGGGGTTTATTCCTTCATCAAAGAAAGTCCTAGCTGTTCTCTGAGAGGGATGCTATAAATTAAATATAATATAAATATAAATTAACTAGAAATTAAAAACCGTGAACATTATCAGAGCTATTCACCACTGTTAAAAATGAGCCTGTTTTCAAATTTAGAATTTTAGTTACCCTAAACTGAGACTGCCTTAATAAAAACAAACTCCTTGTTTTCAGGAAAACTGAGAGTATTTCACCCTTATGTTGGCACTATCTGAAAAATAGCTGGGAAATGAAAAATTTGCTCCAGACACTTTCTGGATTTAGTAAATACTAAAAATTAACAGCAAACATTTGTTTAACTGAAGAAATCTGTTTCAAATATGTTTCAATTCAACGATTTTTTCAATAAACAAAAATACAAACATATGTATAAATTTTCCATTAAAGCAAGCAAGCACTAGATAATTGAATCTGAACTTTCTGGTTCATCAGGGTGGGAAAGTTCAGATGGGAAGGTACACAAAGAAAAACACAACAGTATGACAGCCCATCAGAGTTAGCCTTATGTAGATTTTTTACAGCCAAAGTATATATGAGTGTGTTTGTCCATTTCACAGGCAAGGTGAGGGACAATGATGAGATAGTTGGAGTATTAGATACCCACAAAATATTTAAATGTGTAGAAAACTGCATATATTGATCTTCACCATGAATGCCTTTCTATATTACATTTAGACTTCACATCCCTGCCTTCTTTTTATACCCGCTTCTTTTCAACAACTTTATTTCCATATGTGCACCTGTACAATTTATGCTACAGACCATTATCATGCATTTCTTTCATATTCTAGGTTTCTTCTTGCTCCCCTTGACTATTCCTTCCAGATTTACTAACATGTTTTCCAGTCAAGAGTGGTCCAGCCGGCAGTAAAAATATTGTCCAAAAAAAACTGTCTATGCTATATACATGTGGAAACATTTTTTTTCCCCAGAGTGAGACCACTACCATGGAAACTGCAAATGGAAATAAGAAGCAGAAACAAAAGCAAACAAGCAATGGTGAAACTTCGTATGGTCAGGTATCTCTCAAAGTTTAGGCTCTTCTAAAGTGTCATTATGATATTAAATTGTACAAGAACTGTATCAGAAAACTATGACATCTTGGATAAGAACTTGAGGGAGACACATGTAGCTAAAAGCCTGCTTCTGACTATACAATATAGAAGAAAATTAGGTGCCTAAATTAGGAAGATGTGCCCAACTAATCTTTAGTTTCTCTGAGATTCAGTGTTATTACACTGAAGGTCTGTTTTTACATTTAAGCCATACTCCTTAGTGAAGATTATTTCTTTCCTGTAGCTCTTTGAAGAAGAGCAAATCCTAAATGAATCTGAAATGAACCTGAATTAGACAACAGTCCACATTGATCTGTAATGACTGATAGCGATCTACTTGGGAAGCAAGTCAAAAGTTGTGAACTGAAAAACTAAACACAGAATAGTAGCTTAGACCAAACAAAAAAATTTTTCTCTCTGAGACTTCCATGCTCCTTAGTTGTCAAAGCCTGTAGTGCTATACAAAGCATTTATATATTAAGAAAAGAAATACAGTTGCAAATTGATTTGTGAATACTACATCAGTTACAAACAGAAGAAAACAAAGAGTAAAAGCGAATTTTCCAAGTCAAGCAGTGTGCTGGCTTCTTCATTCTAATCCAGGATTTTACTTCTTTTGTCCTTAGAGTAAAAGAAAAACATGATCCTTTTTAATGTCCAGTTTCTTTCACCCTTTGTAAGTATCAGATAACATCTTGAATAAGGGAAGAGATGCTAAGGAGGATCCTAAGTGGTCTTAAGTGAACATCGGAATAAAGCATCTTTCTGTTGTTTTTGGATTTTGGTTGTTTGGGTTTTTTTAATGTATCTTTCTGTCGAACAGCAATAATATTCAAGTTTGAGATGCTTCAAAAATAGATGTAAAAAAAAAATCAAAAAAACCAAAAAAGTGTAAAATGACAACCAATGATTTTTCAGCCCTTGAATACTTGACATTTCAGAGTGTATTTCTAAGGTAATATGACACTAAAGACATATCAAGTATGGTGCCAGACTATTTTGTACTCCCTTTTAAAATTAGCTTTTGATATTTTTATGTCGTTGTCCTACACCTTCCTCTGAAGCATCTGGTAATGATTCTTGCTTCAGACTGAATACAGTGCAGGTGTGATGACTTCTGTGTTACTGTTGTCATCTGCCTTTTCATCAGAGACCCAGTGGTGTTCAGGGGAGGTTTGCTTCTGAGTTCTTTATGAGTCCTCACTATGCCCATTCAAGATTGACTCAGTTGAATATTTAAGGTCACATATTCAGGCCTTCCAAGAATAAAAGTGAAACGTTTGCTCTCATTTTATTTTTGCAAGTGTTCCTGATGAACAGCTAAAGTAACAGAGAAGAAACCTGGTGTTGTCATTTAAACCCACCTGGTAACTCGTTACCATGCAGCCGTTCGCTCACCCCTCTCTTCCCACCCCTTTCCTGCCCTGGGTGGGATTGGGATGAGAATCTAAAGAATGCAAACCCCACAGGAATAAACACAAGTGATGCACAATACAATTGCTTACCACTCACCGACTGATACCCAGCCTGACCCAAGCAGTAGCTGGGCCCTTCCACGTGATTCCCCCCGGTTTATATACTGGACATGATGTGCTGTGGTATTGGCTTTTGTTAGTTTGGGTCAGGGGTGTTATCTCTGCTCCCTTGTGGCTTCTTGTGCCCCTCCTCACTGGAAGAGTATGAGAACCTGAAAAGTCCTTGATCAGGGTAAGTGCTACTTAGCAACAACTAAAACATCGGTGTTTTACCAGCATTGTTCTCCGGCTGAAGCCAAAACACAGCACTGCACCAGCTACTAGGAAGAAAATTAACTGTGTCCCTGCTGAAACCAGGACAGTATCCACCTGTTTTTCCATATCATTCGTATCATGCCAGGTGTCACTCTTCCCACCATCACCTCTCCAGTCTTTTGATTTATAAATCTATATACACACACAGATATCCTTCCCTTACTCTATGGACTATCCCTAGAAAAGTTTGTTGCATTCATTCAGTCCATGACTTGGGGCTCCATCTTTCATAACAGTCTCTCAGGGCAGGAAAGGTAGATAGTGTGTGGTGTTGGATTGTTGCGTGGTGAAGCCAGTTCTGATTCTATCACCACTGCACTTGTCAGCTTTATCAAAGTTCATTCTTCAGTAATGTGGTGACCAAAAGGGAGTCAGGTTCAGGTCCTCAAATCCAAAGCAGTAGAGATGAGTGCCACAAGGCATCCAGCAGTGTGATGGGTGTATAGCTGCCATGGAAGCGGTAATATTCAATGATATACAGCATCACAGTTTAAATCTCCTTGAGGTACACACCAGACTTCCCCATCCTCCTGAATTACCCACCAATTGTACCCAGAACCTTGAGCAAAAGCAATACCATGCAGTGGTTTGCCTTTGCCTGAGACAGGAATAATCCAGACTCTTTTCTCCAGCAAATTCTTTATATGCGCCACAGGAACTTTATCCCCCTCTACCATACATAAAAGCTCTGATTGGGCTGGGCCAGCCCTATTGGCAGATCCCCTTGTGTTGACCAACCAGGTGGCTTTTGGTAAATGTGTATCCCAGTGTTTGAAAGTCCCACCACCCATTGCTCTCAGCGTAGTTTTTAACAGCCCGTTGTACCGTTCAATTTTCCCAGAGGCTGGGGCACGGTAGGGGGTGTGATAGACCCACTCAATGCTGTGCTCTTTGCCCCAAGTGTCTATAAGGTTGTTCTAGAAATGAGTCCCATTGTCTGACTCAATTCTCTCTGGGGTGTCGTATTGCCGCAGGATTTATTTCTCAAGGCCCAGAATAGCGTTCTGGGCAGTGGCGTGGGGCACAGCGTGTGTTTCCAGCCATCCAATGGTTGCTTCCATCATAATAAGCGCATGGTGCTTGCCTTGGCAGGTTTGTGGTTTGCCCTGAGCATGCCTATGTCAGGCTTTTCTGATTCAGCTGTTATAAAGATGGTGGATAAATAGGTATGTCCTTCTGACCTGCAAAATCAAGACACAAATTCTAGGAATGATGCAAAGAAACCAAAAATCCTGAGAGCATGCTGGTCATAAAACTGATTTTCTGAGTCAAATCATACTCAGGTTCTGTTTTGCTACACTAAACTTTGGGCAGGGCCTCATCCTAAAAATAACTCAATTAACCTGTCCTGTAATAAACACCTTTCAGAAAATCTTTCAGATTCCTTCCTTGCCAGTTCTGATGTATGCCGTTTGTTTTATACCTCTCATGTTTTGCTCAGTTTTTAGTTTACTTATTTCTATGCATTATCATTCCTATCTAGGTACTTAAATACAGGCAGAATTCAGGTGAACTGAAATTAAATCCACCAGCTTTTTGCAGGCTTACATTCATAAAAGTTCCTGAAAAAAATCAAGAGCAAATTTGCTGGTGAGTGGGAGTTGGAAAAGAGCTAAGGTAGTTGTTTCAGCTGCTTCCCCCTTTATTTCTGACTAGAATTTTTCACGTTATTTAACAGAAAAGGTCTGGGTTGTTATATACCCTGAAGGCAGTCTTTTAACCTTTGTGAAAGCCAGAAGGATCATGAAAAAAAATGTTAAGGAAGATTCACAGAATTCTGAAGTGGATGTTAGACTCATAAATTATCCCCTTGAGGAAAAAAAAAATAAAATCCAAATGCCCAAAATTCATAAGACCATCAAAGCAATTTTTTTTTATAATTCCAATACTATATATTATTTTCACTGTAGTAATACCTTTGAAAAAATTAAAGTTCAATGTTCATGTTCTTCAATATTCATAATCATAGAATGAGATCTCAGATATGCACCCAAAAAGAGAAAAAGGAAAGACTGCTACACAGAATGTCTTGGTCTCCCCCTGGCTATGTTGCTGATACAGCCATCCATCGCTGAGAAGTACTCAGTCATAAATTTGAATTGAATGGAAGAAGTAACTGTTTGGTCTGCCTGCTGGCTCCTCACCAGAGTTTTGTTTTCTTTCTTCTATTCGGTAGTGATTCACTGCTTTCTTTTAGCATGCCAGTACTAGACTAAAAATAGACAAGGAAAAAAGGCTTCAGCCATTTTAAAGAGCACAAGTGATATGCAGGCTGACCTCTTGACTACATGTGTTACAGCTATAGGCAACACAAATGGTGCCAGGTGGGGATTACACAGGGCAGAGCAACATCTGCTTCACTATCACAAGTGTAAATGATAGTTCCTCATGTTATGCCATAAACAGCCTGAGGTAAAAAAGACCGGTAGAGTTCCTGTCACAAATTAAACCCTTGCCAGCAGGTAGCATTCCAGTCCATCTGTACATAAGAGTAACTTAAATAGAATAAACAGCTTTATAAAATATTACCCAAGGAGATACAAGGCAAATAATGCAATTTATTTATGGGCTGGAGCCAGAAATGAAAACAAAACTAAATAGAAGAGAAGATGCCTTTTCCCTATGATGAATGAAAAGTGCTGATATATAACTTGCTTCCAGAGCTAGGTGTTAGATTTTCTAAGATGCAATTTTTTTATATTTTTTTTTTTCTAGCTTGATTTACACACAGACAAAGCAATACAGGCACAAATTATGTTTCTTGGGCATAACCCATAGCTCTCAAACTGGATCCCAAAGGTATCCTTGGTCACCCCCTTTTCTTTTTTTTGTTTGTTCCTACTTAAAGATATTAATAAGATGGTCAATAATTGTTGTTGCTCAGACCAAATACAACTTTGCGAAGAAAGCAACATGAAATACTTAATATGAAATGTCTCCTTAATGTCTCAAAGAATGACGAAATAAATGTAAGCTCCAAGGGGCGCTCAGATTTTAGATAGCCACCAAACACCATAGTGTAGGTTGCATCCTATGGACTAAATTGTCAGCTACTTGTTAGGCATTTGTGTTTTCTTGTACACAGCTGAGTCGCTTGAATCGTCCTCATCTATTTAGAGACACTAAGGAAGCTGAAAACTCTAAATGGAATTGCAAGCTGTACAAGGACTAAATATATTGACTGAATTGAACTAAGTTATCCAGTTCAAATTTCTTTCAGTTTCAAGAAGCTTAGTATCCTCAATTCCAACAGTATTTCCATTCCCAATGATGACCAGCTGTGATGTGGTTACAATGTAAGAAAAGCACATGTAACGATTATCATTGTAATCCATATGTGTTATTCTACAATAAAATATGCAGAACGATGACATAGACTGTGTCCTAGAAAAAAAAGCATTTTGTCATCAAAACCTTCCCTTTTGCCAACCTCCCACTAAACCAGGTTGCTCAAAGCCCCATCCAACGTTGTCAGGGATGAGGCATCAGAGCTTCTCTGGGCAACCTATTCCAGTGCCTCACCATCCTCACAGTAAAGAATTTCTTCCAACTGTCTAGTCTAAATCTCCCCGCTTTCAGTTTAAAGCCATTCCCCCTTGTCCTGTCACTATGTGCCCTTGTTAAAAGCCCCTCTCCAAATTCCTTGTAGGTCCCTTTAGGTACTAGAAGCTGCTCTAAGGTCTCTGAGGAGCTCTAAATGGAATTGCAAGCTGTACAAGGACTAAATATATTGACTGAATTGAACTAAGTTATCCAGTTCAAATTTCTTTCAGTTTCAAGAAGCTTAGTATCCTCAATTCCAACAGTATTTCCATTCCCAATGATGACCAGCTGTGATGTGGTTACAATGTAAGAAAAGCACATGTAACGATTATCATTGTAATCCATATGTGTTATTCTACAATAAAATATGCAGAACGATGACATAGACTGTGTCCTAGAAAAAAAAGCATTTTGTCATCAAAACCTTCCCTTTTGCCAACCTCCCACTAAACCAGGTTGCTCAAAGCCCCATCCAACGTTGTCAGGGATGAGGCATCAGAGCTTCTCTGGGCAACCTATTCCAGTGCCTCACCATCCTCACAGTAAAGAATTTCTTCCAACTGTCTAGTCTAAATCTCCCCGCTTTCAGTTTAAAGCCATTCCCCCTTGTCCTGTCACTATGTGCCCTTGTTAAAAGCCCCTCTCCAAATTCCTTGTAGGTCCCTTTAGGTACTAGAAGCTGCTCTAAGGTCTCTGAGGAGCCTTCTCTTCTCCAGGCTGAACAAGCACAACACTCTCATCCTGTCTTCACAGAGCTCCAGACTTCTGATCATCTTTGTGGCCTCCTCTGGACTTGCTCAAGCAGGTCCGTGTCCTTCTTATCTTGGGGGCTCCAGAGCTGGATGTAGTACTGCAGCTGGGGTCTCACAAGAGCAGAGGGAGACTATTACCTCCCTCTACCTGGTCATACTTTTTTTGATTCAGGCCCGCATAGAGTTGGCTTTCTGGGTTGTATGTGTGCATTGCTGGGTCCATATTCCTCCCAGCCTGTAGTTGTGCTTGGGATTGCCTCGACCCTATCCCAAAAGTTATGTCTAAGTAATTCCAAAGAATTCTACCTTTAATAAATTATTTTTAGAGTCAGGAATCAAGTATCTGAATCAGTTAGACCATTTTAGAAAATATTTCCTTTTATTTGGCATAATAATAAAACATGTCAGATTTTTGTGAGTCTTCCAGTACCTAAGAACATTTATAAAAAATCTCCTTGTGGAATATATAGTTTATTCAATTATTTAGGATTATAATAAATATACTTCTAGAGATATCTTAAAATTTTGGGATTTAAAAATTTGTTTTGTCTCACCATGTATTTTTAATGTCTTTCTAAAAAGAAAAAAATTGCATTTGTTCTTAAGCTTATCTTGTGCTCTTCTTAAAATATTACACTGGAAAACCTGACTTAAATATTCTTTATGTGCTTTTAAGCTAGCAATGAATTAAGAGAACATATCTCTTGCTTTCCGAATGACAAGAAGCAGTTGAAGCTAATTCCTTAAAGAATAACCTTCTGTATATAACAGCTTTTTACTAGAACAAGCCAAGCTGGACCTCACATGCTAACACACAGTATTAAAAAAATGTTATTTTTGTCAGCATTGTTGAGATTAAAATATTAAAAAAATATTGCAGAATTTGTGAAGGGAGTCCTAGTTTATGCCTTCATTGTTAGTAAACAGTAGCTTTTAGCAGAAAAGTGACACAGGAATGGTTTTACTGAAGTCAAAGAGGAGTTCAGTGCAAATGTAGAAACCAGAAATTTTTGAGAAAACATGGAATTTAGGGTCTGATGGTCTTTTGGTAGGAGGGGCACAAGTCAAGAGCTTTTCAGGTAGAATCAAACATAAGATTGAGTCAGTTATATTGGAAGATAATTCCAAAAGACAAAGCAATAAAAAAGCAAAACAATTAAGGAAGAAAACGTATTCAAAACCAAAACAAAGCATGATTCACACTACACTTTCTGTATTCTAATCTACCAGTATATATAATAAAATAAATGAAAAATGAATGTAGAAGTAATTTTTCTTGAAGCTATTAATTATATTGCTATTAATGTGAACACCCAATGATCAGGAAACTTTCATTATAACCCACTGCTGCCATAGCAGCCTGCTATTGATTCATCACTGCCTTTATAATGCAACGATAATGGTTATTGTAGGATATCTGCTAACACCTAAGGTGATGTACGACAGCCATACTTCCAAGATCTCAAAGAGCACATGTGCCATTATTGTTGAGTTATTGGTCCCAAAGCACACGAGGAAGTGCAGGAGAGAGAAGAGCTTAACATGAAAACTTTAAAATTAATTTTTGAAGTGATGAATCATAGAATCACAGAATGGTTTGGGTTGGAAAGGGCCTTAAGATCATCTAGTTCCAACCCCTCTGCCATGAGCAGGGACACCACACACTAAACTATGTTGCCCAAGGCTCTGTCCAGCCTGGCCTTGAACACCTCCAGGGTTGGAGCATTCACAACCTCCTTGAATGTACAAGGGAGAAGAGAAAGTCAAATAAAATTTTCAGAATGAAACTACCAGACCAAAGGAGATAAAATTAAATGAGCTCAAATTAAATGTGACTGCCTAAAAAAGAAATAGCCATGGACAGTAAAGTAGTAGGTGGAGTCCTTAGGATATTCACTGGCTTCAGATGTAGTGCAGATGTAAAAGACTCTGTTATTCGGGTGTTAAAATAGAGAAAATACATATTGTCAAACATGGTTAGAGTGGCCTACAAGAAAATGATTTTCAAATAGGAGTAGATATAGGTCATGGAATTTCAAAAACAGAACAGCATTCTACTAATGACCACAGGGCAACGGGCCAAAAAAATGCTTACACTACTCAGGAGGATGGAGCTTCAAGCTCTGGTTCTGGAGCAAATGATTAAGGACATACCAGCCAGCCTATCAACAAACGAATGTTCTGAGGTACATCTTTCTCGTGGGTAAAAACTGGCTAATTGGTTAAGATATGTAGCTCCAAGGAAGGAGTGAATTTAGAGGACATCCATCACTGAAAGACATTTACTATCAACTAGGCTAATTTCTGAGTTTGCCCTTTTCCTTTGCACATACTTCCTATGCATGTTGCATTGTTCCCTCTAGTCTGCTGACTTCAGGTGGTGATTTTCTACAGAGGTATAACTATTCCCATCAGTGTGGCAAGATTTCTGCTTGTCCAAAGAGCATGTGCTTTCTGTGCATTGCAGTATGTCATGTACACTCTGCATGGTGCTTTGAAGGCCTCAGT
Organism: Nestor notabilis; assembly: GCF_000696875.1. NCBI lineage: Eukaryota > Metazoa > Chordata > Aves > Psittaciformes > Psittacidae > Nestor > Nestor notabilis. Next base: position 54,917 of record NW_009924960.1, on the reverse strand, counting down.
CTCAATGCCTCAAGACACTATGATAAGTAGTACATTTCTTTCACAAAACATGACTGAAAGGGGAGATTTTGTTGTTACTGACAGAAAAATTTAAGCTGTTGATAAGCCATTCATTTTAAAAGTAACTAAAGCAAATACGTATTCATTTAAACCCTGATTTGCTAAGACACAAAACCTCAGAGCAACCTATAAGTAGAAGGACAATATAATTGGTTTAAATGCAAATTTATTTTTTATATAACAAATGACATACTTTTAGCTGGGCCTGTGCTTTGCTGAACTGACATTTTAAATTCTCTCAGTGTTTCTTCATAATAATTCTCATCTCATATTACCTATTCAACCAAGTGTTAGCATCCTAACTTAGCAATTCACTGTGCTTGTTTATGCTTTCAGCTGTCATTCCACAGAGACTTCAGTGGACATCTAGTTAGATACAGATGCCTATATCGACCAGAAATTTTCAACTGGGTGTCTACATATAATGTAAAATATTAATTATCATACATCAACCATCTAGAATATGAAGCTGAGCTATTTCTTTATTTCTCCTAGTCACCTTAAATCTAGATGTGTATTTCCAACAATAATACCACTGATCTTTCGACCCTTTGCTCCTGGGATTCCAAACAAAATCTCCTCTCTTCATCAAATATCTTTGCGTTAAATTTCAAAAATATTTTATTTGATAATTTGCCAGGTATCCACATTTTATTTTATTTTTAGGAAATATTTTGCTTGCCAGTCCAACAATCACCAGCTGGGATTTCCTCAGGTCTTCAAGAGACAAAAGTATTCTGATATATATTTTGTGTGCAAACTTAACAGCAATGATTTTATTACTCCAATATGCACATGAAACATGGCAATGGTATGTATATATATGTGCATACGTATATATACACATATACGTATATACATATATATGTAGCATCATTTAAATAGTTAGTTAAAAGTTAATGATAATATTTATATTTGCACTATATAGTTTATAGACACTTTTTCAGGATTTTCAGCCATAGGTAGGTGGCTGCCAGCAGGAAACCGTCCTTCTGCTTTCCATACATGTAGGTCTGCAGGCAGCCCCCAGGCATCTTGTCTAGGTTGGCTCCCCTGCATCCTGAAGTCTGCTCCCTCAGCACTCCTGGACTCTTCTTTTCACATTCACTGTCCATTTGAACAGCAAATCTTGTGTAAGGATGGCCTTGGGGATTATTCTCAGAGGATAGTCTAGACATACGTTGTTGTGTACAGTTCATCTCTTTTGTATACAAGAGAGAAAGAGTTCAATGAATCTTTTTTCCTAATCCCCATGTAGCATCTTACCAGAGACCAAGCTGGGGAAGGATGGCTGTTTAGATTTTGTGTAGGAACTAAGAGCATGCACTGATTATTCCTGTATCTCTACTATCCCACTTGCTTTTATATCATTCACATACTCTACGCTCAGCTGCTCCCATTCACTCAGGATGCAACTTCCCCGAAAATCTGTACGGCTTTTTTTGATAACTACAGTGTTTATTAGAAAATAATATTAACTTTTCTTCTTCATCGAAAACTATTACTAAGCAGCAAGTGCCTCATACTTACCTTATAAAAAAAAAACCAAAACTAAGAACCCAACCTCTTTTTATGCTTATAAAATACAACATATCATGTTCTCTAGGAAACCATTAACTCTCAGACACATTTGAGTGTAAGAAATCACATTTTTTCTGTCTAGTCTACTCATATATGTTTATGTTGATAGAGGGCTGCCATATACCTCTTCTGTGCTGTTGCAGAGTTACTGTGCATAATAAAGCAATTGTCATGTTTTGTGAAGACATGCCTGCTTTTTCAAGGGACAGGGTGAGTTTTCATGGTGGTTAAGGATTAGAAAGAATTTTGTGAGGAAATATTTTTAATAAATACTTCTTTGCGGACAAAAAGTCAGAGTTAAATCATTATCAGCAGTATGATAAAGACAAGACTGCCATATGTTACTAGTATAATAACTCAAATAGTTACTAGGCAATTTGAGTAAAAATATACAATTTTTAAAGTAATAAATTCTATGTGCATTTGGTTTTATCAAAAAACTGTACACAATTCCTGAGTAGCAAACTTTCTTCTTTGTTCTTAGGAATCTGTAAAACATTGTTTGAATCAAGTTCTATCACCTTTAACTAGACTTTTAAAAATAATTTTTTCAGCTGGAACAGTTTTAGGTCCTTCTTTCATCACTACTTGATATACAATCCTTCATTATCCATCAGTGTGATAATATGTACTAGACAACCCAAATTTTGCTCTGAGGAGATATGTTCTGCAACACATCTCTCAGTGACTGACACACATAATTCTGTGCTCTCCATTTGGAAAATCCTACTAAGACATTAACTACTGCTCTTGAGCCAAGCCTACAATTAATCTTTAACTGCAAAACCTACTTTGGGAAACACAACATTAATGAAAAGTGATATTAAGTTGGCAAAGCATGTAACATTCATACCTCCCCAATTTGACCATAAGAAAAAATAAGTAGTCCAAAATCCATGATCAAATGTGAATGAGTGTCTTCAGAAAACATCTTCATTTCCTGATAGTGCCTTCACCAAATCATACTTTAAGTAGCCTTGTGACATGATGGGATATTTGTTCTTTTATTTAAAGGCTTCTAACCTCTCAAATATAAGACCCCCAAATTACTCCATGATGAAAAGTACTGGACATGCAATCTGTAAATATTGATGATACATGGCTAAGAGGTACTAAATAGTAAGTGTTCAGCTTTACTTTCAGATACCTACTTAAGTTTACAATGATAGTGTCTGGGAAAAACAATGAATTCAAGTTTTATAGTAATTCTAAACTGAGCAGATATAGGATCAGGGCAGGACCTGTATCATTTGAATCTTTATAACTCCATCTGGGACCTTAGTCTGTTCAGCTGCCATCTAAATTTGACAACATATAAATTCCCAAAGCATCTAAGGTTTTGCTAGTAAAGTTTTTTGCTCAGCTCAAGTACTTTTTCTGGGAATGTGTGTAAGCACTTGAGTTGTGATGCTATCAGATAGCTTGACACATAAATTCTGAGAAGATTCTTGAAGTAGGCACCCACCCATATATTTACTATATTCTTAAACTCAGTCCAGAAATTGATTTAAAACAAGTTTGTTGGAACAGTCATCACAGAAAATAGAAAGATGGAGGTAATTTCTGGTTTTGAACAATGAATTATTTCAGCGGTAAAAGACCACCTTCTTTCCTCTTCCACAGACTAATTTTCATTTGGGTTTTGAATTCAGTTACTGTCCTTGCATCCTCTAAATAGAGCTGTAAGATATTCTGAGTTGAGGCCTGTTCCTGAAGTTCCGCTCTATCCTATCCAACGCGCATTCTGAGACTTTCCCAAGTTAAATGTTTCACTTCATAGAAAAACCTCAACTATTTAACATCTTTTTCTGGGTCCCTCATATATATTCTCAGAACATGAGAACAGTTGTTCTCATGGTTTCAGACTTGTAAGAGTGTTTTATAACCAAGTTATATAACCAAGTGTTTATAACCAAGTTGGGTTGCCGAATGTTTAATTGCTTTATATAGATTGACTCAGGGGCAACAGAATCAATGTGTCTTATACAATTTTCTTATGGTAAATACCTCCAGTATAGGAAATGCAAGAAATAAACATCTAACTTTGAAACTTAATGGTGGATATCTTCTCTTTGATATTTCAGGAAGGAAGAAAGAACTCCAAAAGAATATAAAAAACCTAAATTTCACTGGCTTTACTTACGCACCTAACTTCAGATTTTCAGACTGGGGTATGGGAACAGTGTTCAGCTATGAATCTCTCCCCTACAGAAAGAGACACTTTTCTGAACAATGAGCAGAATTGATGTGGTGTTCTCAGAGCAGAAAGAAGGTCTGAAAGTTTCTCTGCAACTGCCTCAGAGCTCCAATAAAACCAACCTCCTCCAAGCCCTGACAACTCCAGCACTAATGACCACCTCTCCCTCATCCACTATGTACTTTTTCCTAGTGGCTCTTCCCACTCATGGAACAAATTCAGAAATCCACGGCTTCACCATTCCCAGCTGTATCTCAAACACCCTGGACCATGTGGTTCCCTCATACGCCATGTTGAGCGCTGCAGAGTTAAATAGGTCAACTATATTATTTGATTCATTGTACTTTGATTCAGTAGGGTATGAGCATGTGCTTAACACAAACTGTGCTTTATATTGAAAAAAACCCTACTTATAAACAATGATGGAAACAGAAAAAACAGCCATCTATTTTATTATTATTACTGTGGGGCAGATAAAGTAGTGACTTGAAAAATTCAGAGGTCTAAAGTTACATGTGTAACTTTATTATTATGAATTATGAATTCTGTAATATAAAGCAGGGAAAATATTAAGATATTAGGAGAATTAAAACCTCTGAAAATGTCTCTCTCAGTGGCTGAAATAAATATAAACTTAGATTTCTACTTTAAATCAAATTTCTAACTTTGCCACTTCAGATCCTAAATGTAGGTTTGATAAACATGGGCTTTGGTGTAATCTGGGGGGTTTTGTTTGTTTGTTTGTCTTTTGATAATTTTCTTCACAGACATGCATGTTGTTAAAACAATGTATTGCAATATAATGTAATTATGTTATTTTAAGGTTACCTCCAAGGTATTATTTACAAGTCTACTTGTTAGTTAACTTGGTTATAAAACACTCTTACAAGTCTGAATTTATACAAAAGTGTATTGCAATGCAAAAAAGGCTAACTCAGCAGCAATAATAAGCCAGAATCTTAGACAACATCTGCATGCCATAACCTCTTTATACTAATATTTAATTAAAACTCTGTTATTTATATTTCTCAACTGTATGATCCATTCTGAAATGTCACTGGTAGTGATCACCTAGTGCAGTTTCACTGAAAGTAGAGCTGTACCCAACAACAATAAATGACGTTAAGGTCTATCATGTCTATGACCATCTTAATACAAAGGAACATTTTTCTTACGTTTGGTAATGTAAACATTACATTATTTTCTAATTTTGTAACAAAGTCTTGTTAAATTCTCTTCTGCTTTTTATCTCAAATATGCATAAGACTCTCCCATTTGGTTAGTTAGATAGTAATTGCACACTTTCAATTCAGCTTGATTTCATTGTTCTTGTAATCATATCATAACCTATAAGTGTTCAGTTTCCCAGGCTGAACCAAAGGACTTACAACTACATTAAAGTGTTTTATTTTGAATAGATGGAAAAGATATTTCTAAAATCAAGGGATCACTTTCAATCCTGGGGGAGTTTCTTTTTGAATCTCATATGAGAAGGAGAAAAAATGTTAATTGAATCTTCTCATTTACACCTTCCATCTGTTTTCATCCAGCTGCATCTGCTTAGATACTTGAGAAGCAGGTCAAGCTAACGCTTAAATGGTCTTAGCTGATTACTGTAGTAATTTAATAAAACTGTACAGTAGGAAGTAGAACGGGAAAGAAAGCTTACACCTTTATATTAAATAGAGAAGTTCTAAACCTCTTTTTCTTGGTTTTCAGTTTATCAGAATAAGTTGGGGGGGAGGGGAAGGAAATAATAATTTTCTTTCATAGGGAAGTTTCTTCTTTTGAACTATGTAGCACTTTGGCCACTGTATTCAAGGACTGCTTCTTATTGAGAATTTTCTATTTTGCAAATTGGTTTTTTTTTCAATAAATACTATGCCTAGTTTCATTTGTTTTCTTCCATAAGCAGAACTGATAGTTCTGCCTAATTTTCTGTCTTTTTTCTTTTTTTTTTAATTTTATAAGTTAATGTATATTTATCTTTAAATGTACTACTGCAGTCTGCAGGATCTGTTTGAAGATATATGATAGGATCAAATTTTTATTAATGGTGGTTAACATCTACCATTGAAAAACTAACCTTTCCAGTGTGCTGATTTAATGTTGTAACTGCAGTAGCTTAATGATGTAAGTGAAACGTATTGTTTAGACTTAATAAAGGATATTAGACATCAGGAAAAAATTCTTCCCTGTGAGGGTGGTGAGACACGGGCACAGGTTGCCCGAAGAAGCTGTGGCTGCCCCATCCCTAGCAGTGTTCAAGGCCAGGTTGGACAGGGTTTGGAGCAATGTGGTCTAGTGGAAAGTGTCCCTGCCCATGGCAGGGGGTTGGAACCAGGTGATGTTTAAGGTCCCTTCCAACACAAACCATTCTAGGATTCTACAGTATTTCTTCTCTTCTAAATCTTCCTTATCTTAAAAGTGCTATTCTTTTAAAAAGATAAGCTTTCTGCTTTCTATCTCCTGCATTAAATGGCAAGAAAAAATACAGTTTCCTAAGGAAGAAGAGAATTAGCTAAATTTATCCATCTAACAGGTAATTTTGTTGATTTTGAATTAGCAGATGTTGAGAGACACCATTAGAAAGTAACTTATTCTACCTCTCATGGACACTAATCATGGAATAAAATATTTATTTATACACATATGTATGTAATTATAACTAATATACCAGCTAAGTCAGTCTGGGAGTATTAACACTTTTCCATCCTGTAAGAACTTCTAAGAGCAAAATTTTTTCGTCCAATGTGAGGAGGACATTTGAAAATGTGTTGAAGGTCTGCTACCTAACGCATCCTTGTTATGATGAGATCTGTGGTGTTGCAAAGTTTGCTGCCCTTGGTGGAAGGCATTTTGCTCTGTCAAGCACTGGGGTGCTCTTACAGAATGTCCAGTGTGAGACTATAAGGAACTCAACAGAGGGGTGAGTGAGGTAAACAATACCATGTGCATGCATAGTGAAAATTAGTGATGGCTGTTCTGAGCAGTTTTATCAAATTAGGCATGTAGGTGTGCAAAAATGGAAATGTGTATGTCTTAATGGCCTGGTGAAGGTGGACAGGGGCATCCTTCACCTGTGGGGCTCAGTGGTTTATAAACTGAAGGAGACCAAAGAGAATCCAGGTATAGAATTAAGCTAAAAGAAAACTAAGAAACTAGTCATTTTTGCAGGTTTTCTGTCAAAAGTTGGTAAGATGAAAAAAAAAAAAAAAGAAAAAAAAAGGTGGTGGTGAAATCTTAAAGATCAAGGTTAATGTCAAGATTATAGAAAGCAGTCAGATGATGAAGCAGAGCTGATAGAAATGCAGATGAGAATTATTTTCTTGCACTTATTTTGCAGACTAAATGTTTAGAAGTCACAGGCTCTTCCTAATGTAGAACAGGAAGAATATTGTAAAATTATTAAAAATGTAAAATGAGATACAGTGTTGTATGTCCTTGGCATTAACGTAGAAGCTAAGATTAACAGTATAGTATAGATAAGGAGGAACACAAGAGAGCCATGTGTAATAATTATGCTTTTCTCCTTTTTAGTTTAAAATCGAGTTCTCTAGGTTCACCTGACAATAATGACTGTCCTCTATGTGTAATCATAGAATCACAGGATGGTTTGAGTTGGAAAGGACCTTAAGATCATCTAGTTCCACCCCCCCTGCCGTGAGCAGGGACACCACACACTAAACTATGTCGCCCAAGGCTCTGTCCAGCCTGGCCTTGAACACCGCCAGGGTTGGAGCATTTACCACTTCCTTGGGCAACCTATTCCAGTGCCTCACCACCCTCACTGTGAAGAACTTCTTCCTTATATCTAATCTAAACTTCCCCTGTTTCATTTTAAAGCCATTCCCCCTTGTCCTACCACTACAGTCCCTAACAATGAGCCCCTCCCCAACGTCCTTATAGGCCCCCTTCAGGTACTGGAAGGCTGCTATGAGGTCTCCACAAAGTCTTCTCTTCTCCAGGCTGAACAGCCACAACTTTCTCAGCTTGTCTTCATAAGGGAGATGCTCCAGTCCCCTGATCACCCTCATGGCTCTCCTCTGGACTTGCTCCAACAGCTCCATGTTCTTTTCATGTTGAGGACACCAGAACTGGACACAATACTCCAAGTGAGGTCTCATAAGAGCAGAGTAGAGGGGCAGGATCACCTCCTTCGACCTGCTGGTCACGCTTCTTTTGCTGCAGCCCAGGATACGGTTGGTTTCTGGGCTGCAAGCGCACACTGAAGCTGGCTCATGCCAAGCTTCTCATCAACCAACACCCCAAGTCCTGCTCCACAGGGCTGCCTTGAATCTCTTCTCCACCCAGCCTGTAGCTGTGCCTGGGATTGTGCTGACCCAGGTGTAGGACCTTGCACTTGTCTTGGTTAAACTTCATGAGGTTGGCATCAGCCCACCTCACAAGCGTGTCAAGGTCCCTCTGGATGGCATCCCTTCCCTCCAGCGTATCAACTGAGCCACACAGCTTGGTGTCTCAGTGCCACACAGCAAACTTGTTGAGGGTGCACTCTGTCCCACTATCCATATCACCGACAAAGATGTTGAACAAGATTGGTCCCAACACCAATCCTGTTCTGAGAAGCCCTCCTTTAATTGCCTGTAGTGAAGCATTCCTAACTATTCCATGAACGGTTTAGGCAGATGATTTTCTAAACAAATGTGTTTCTAAATTTCTTTGCATCAGTATGATGTTTAGTTTCTAGTACATAATTGTTTAAAATGCTTAATGCATAAAGTAAATCCATACAAAAGAGTTTTAGACTGACTCAGTATAAAGCATTACAATGAGAAATGGAGGCACAATAAAACCATACATTATGGGCGAAGGGGGAGGCAAGGATTTTGAAAGGATTTGGGGGTTTTGCTTCACAAAGATTTTGAAAGGTAGTAGCTGAACCATCAAAATGACACAAACCCCAAAATTTAAATAAGAACATATTCTGGTCACAGTTCAAATTCTGGATGTTTTTAATATTTACATAAGTGGAAATAATATTACTCCAAAATGTCAAAACCTCTATGAAGGTGAAACTGTGACATTCTTTGGATGCTTCTGTTGTCTGATATTGTACAAACTACCTCCCTGAACAGGGAGGCAAGTCAGGAAGGGAAGCAAGACAGAAAGTATATGAGGGCACACTTAGTGAAGACTATGCAGGGAAAAAAAAACAAAGAAAGGAAAAAAGAAGCAAAAACGAATAAGAAAAAAAGTGTAGAAAGAGAAGCCAGGGGTTATTCTTTCTGATTACTAACAACTCCCCGCTTTACTATGTCTCTGCCTTGTTTAGTCTTCCATGATGAGGCATACCAGCCTTGAGCTTTTGCATAAATGCTGCAGAGGGCCCGTCTTTTTAAGTAGATGATACTTTGCGCCTGTTTATTGAACCATATTCTTTGTCTGACTGACAGAGAAGTAGTGAAGGACTGACAAGGCTTAGCAGGAGAAGAGTCCTGCCGCAGCACTCCTGATGTTGTTTAAGGTCACTCTTAGAAACCTCCATTCTTCTTCTCACCAGGTACTGCTGGATATAGAGAAGTACCTCTTAAACCAGCTGCCCCTTTTGCTTTTTGTCATTTAGAACCACCTTTACTAAAAGGTGCTGCAGAAGAGGGAAAAACTAGAGGGTTAAATTAACTCATAGCAGGATTCTGAGATTCACAGTCATGCCCATAATTAATTTGATGTCTGTTTTACATATTGAGTATTCATCAACGCATGCACAGAGTAGAAGTCAGAAAGATTATCTTTCAGACTGTAAAAAAACGTGTTACCAATAAAGCACTCCATTAATATCTAACAGAGACCTTGAAATAATTTTTTCATTATTTTGAAGTGTTGTAATCCATTCATACATCCTCTTTTAAGTGGTCTTTGATATCTGTAAAACCTAAATGCATCTTTTAAATATCCATTGTTCCTGATAAAAATAATCTGAGCTATCAACATTTTGAAACTTAGTTTCCTACTAAGAATCAGATTATCACACCTTTAAGAAAAATACAGAATGTCATTATTTTCATGATCTTACTTCACAGGTAGAAATTGTTTATAACAGCTTTTATAATCAGGATATTTAGAATATACCCAGTAGATTTTTGATGTCTAGTTGAAAGAAAAAGATAGTAGCTGTTCCAGAACTGACATTGTGGAATCAGTGCAGATTATTTATATTTATTTATAACAAATATAAGAAATAGATTAAAAAAAAATATGGCTGATTTCCATCTCAGACTTCCACACACAAGCAACAGAACAGCAATATTTCCATGACACTTTCTGTCAGGAATAAGGCTGGTCTTTACTTCCCTGTTGCTCATTTTCATTGGCTGGATTTATCACATTTAAGAGCATGCTCTTTCATTTTGATGGCTTAGTATAAGACATCAAGAGATTTTAATTAGTACCAGAATTTCAGAAAGGTGCTTATGCGAAAACTGAGAGTTACATACATTTGCAATAACCGTGAAAAGCTTCATTTTATTTATTCTGCTACAAAAAAGAAGTGTGTAAGGGATGCGAAATACCACAATCACTTTTCTGTTTCACTTGTGTCTCGCTTAGGGTGGCGATGTACGGGTAGTTATGTTTTACTCTGCAAAGCAGGAATAAGACTTCTAAGAACATTCTGGGTGGGCTCCAAGTTTCCTCCTTCCTCCCTGGCATGTATTAGCCTTGACTGGCACCTTGCCAGCAAACAACCCACTCTCTCATTGGGACTGTATATTGCTGCTGCTTTTATTATTCACATTATTATAACACTTTACTGTGCTAGGTGTTTACAAGCATGTTAAAAAAACCCTCACAAATCCAAAGGTACTAACTCTCCTTAAATCATTCCCCTGTGCCCAGCTGCTCTACTTTCTTTAGTGCCTCAAATGCTCTCGTGCAGAGCCTGCAGAGACATCTGACATGAGAGCACAAGAAAATACAGGAGTATTGTGAGTGTCCTTCTGACAGTGCAAGTGCTGTCTAGAAACCCTGCAGTAAAAAGTGGTTGAAACAAACCCAGGAATTTCTTGCTCATCTAGCTTAAGATGCACAGGAGAAACAATTTATTTTCACTTGCTTCCCGTATGGTTTTTTTTTTCTGGGATTTTTTATCTATTACCCTTTTTGTAGTAATTTAAAGATAGGACATTCTTGAATAATTTATCATTTCAGTTTTATTAGTGTTCTTTGGCACTGCATTAATTTCTGACATTAGGCTGAAAAAAGCTGACAAAGCTTTTGCAGAGAAATGGGCTTGAAACAAGTCCCCAAATAAGCTAGTCCTGAAAACATGCTTTGGATCCTGTTCCAAACGTTATGTTTGTTAGCTCACCTGAAAGTTCTGTCCCACACATCCTGGTTACCTCACTTCAGTGAGTAAACTTCCAGGATGAGCACACACTTCTGTTATACGTAGGGCAGGCCAGGCCATGGTAGCAAAATTGCTGTGAAGGTTGCTCCTCTATGTAGACACTAGTCAGCAAAATATTTAGGCACATTCTTAATATTATAGGTGTCCTTAACCTCATTCACTAAAGCACTTACAGACTGGCTGACAGCAGAGCACATGTTCATTTTTCTTTAACATGTTGTTATCATTACAGTTGGGCTATAGTCCCTTTCTTATGTGGCTGGAATTTTTAGGAGAAATGTAGCTAAAAAAGCCAAGACAACCTTAACTGCCCTGAGCTACATACTGATTCTGAATTCCTCCAAATGTTTACATTGCTCATATAAATGTGTATGTGAATCCTGTAAATGTTTACATTGCTCATATAAATTTAAAATGATAAATTATTTAAAGAAAAATAAGATCATATTATTTAAAAATGTGAGAAAAATTTGTAGAGCAATCCTACTTCCAAGAAATCCATTGGCTACGTGATAGGAATAACTGTCCATATTGGATGATATGAGTCCTCTGCTAAGTGGAAAGACTTTTAAACAAATGTTTACTAATTCTAGGTGGTTTTCATGCTGTATTTGGTTATTTGTAAGGTGATTGAACTATGTGTATGCCTATTACTACTGTTAAATTTCAAGAAATAGAACTAATTAATCATGATTGTTTTCCTCAATTTCCTCTGAATTTGTCTGTCATTTTTCAAGAATCATGTGCCTTATGAATATAAGACACCTGCAACACAGTTAGGTGGTAAACTGAATGTAGAGATATGATGCTATACATGTACTGCTTTCCAAAATCAAATGAACTCTGTTTTGAAACCTCTTTGCCACACAACCCTTTCATTTGTCTTGAAATAAAATAGTATTATTTTGTGTCATATATTCTTACTAATGCTGTTATGTCCTGACCGTATGCTCACAAGCCAAGCAGAGATAGATTGCATCAGGACCCTGAGCCATTACTGTATGCACTCCTCTGGCACACAGTCCCGCTGAGAGAGCTTGCTGTTTTGTGGGACTGAGCTTCTGCTGATGAAGACCCACTACCCTTCAGACTGCAAGAGCCTTTCCTTACCCTTTGGATCAAATGGGTGGTGGTACAAATGCTTCAAGAATGGGATCTGTTAGGTCTTAGCATGGTCAGAAAATTACGCTTTTACCCATTTGACTCTTACTTTGTCATGATGCAGTAACAGTCCTGATGTACTTCTTGGGGTTTAGTGTTACTTCAGGAAACAGGTTTTGCTTGGCTGTCAGTTGTTCGGCTTTGTAGTTCTAAAAGAAGCTCTTTCTGTACCTTTGCTTTTAACATAAACAGGAATAAAGCAAAATTACTTGAAACTCAAAATAAGACAGGTCTGAAATGCTACTGAGAGCCTTTGAAAACTGTTCCGGTATCGTCTTTTTGCGTAAGACCAAAGATTCAGTGAGGTGTGCAGCTGCAGCAACCGTAAATCCTGCAGCTGGGGTCTGAGTGGAGGTGTACAGAGGAGTTCCCAGAGACAGGGGAACCCGGGGAAGAACAGGAGTCCCTGTCAGGAGATGGTAGCCCTTGTGAGAGAGGATGACATGGCTTGAGCATAGGCAGGAACAACCGTGTGAGATTGAAATGGCCCAGGAGCATGCTGACCAGAGCATTCAAACAGTGATTTTGCACAGAAGGGCATGTGAGAAGGGCCAAGCACCCTGCCTGTAGCAGCACCTCAGTTAGCGATAGCCTTGGCTTCAGTGATCGCAATATTGTGGAGCTTGGGATGCTGCTGGGCATGCTGAAGGTTAGTACTAATAGAACGGTTTTAGATTTTAGAACAACAAACTTCATCTTGACAAAAGCTCAATTAAGAGGGGCTCCACGGAAAGCGTCCATGGAGGATAAAGGAGCTGGCAAGTGCTGGCAGTTTTTCAAGAAGGTTATCTGGACTGCTGTTAAGCAAGAGAGGTGAATTAGTCACTAACACTGAAAAGGCAGAGATGGTAGCAGACTGTAATGTCACCCCCATCTACAAGAAGGATCCATGAAATCATAGGCCTGTAAGTCTTACTTCAGTCAGAGGAAAGACAAGTGGTAATGGGTACAAGTTACTCCCAGAAGGATTCTAACTGGACAATAGAGGAAAATTTTTTACAGTGAGAACAATCAGCCATTGGAATAATCTCCCCAGGGAAGTGGTGGATTCACCAATATCAGGTGCATTTAAGATTCAACTGGACAGTGTACTCGGACATATTGTCTAGACCACGCTTTTGCCAAGAAAGGTTGGACCAGATGATCCTTGAGTTCCCTTCCAACCTGGTGTTCAATGATTTTATGATTTTATGATAAGGAAGAAGTTCTTTACAGTGAGGGTGGGGAGGTACTGGAACAGGTTGCCCAAAGAAGTGGTAAAAGCTCCATCCCGTCAGTGTTCAAGGCCAGGTTGGACAGATCCTTGGGTGACATGGTCTAGTGTGAAGTGACCCTGCCCATGGCAGGGGGGTTGGAACTAGATGATCTTAAGATCCTTTCCAACCCAAACCATTCTATGATTTTATGATTCTATGGAAGAAATTCTTAAAAAGAGTAATCAAGTAGACAGCATATTTTCAATTTCTGCTAATGCCTTTAGAAAAACACATCCAATTTTTGGAGATATGTAAATATATAAACTGCAAATCTTATGCATTTTTATAGAAAGACAATATATCTATTACCTAAAAAGTTATAGTTGATTTTTTTGTTGACTTCTTTTTCTTTCAAGAATCTTTCCAGATTAACTGGGCAATATCTGAATACAATATTAGACTAAAATATTGAGTATAATTTGAAAACACCACTTTTTTTCCACTCATATTTATGATTAAACAAGTAATGATTTCCCTCTTCTAATCTGTTCAAAAGGTACTGCTTCTTAAAAAGAAAGGAAACCATTCAGAAAGCATGAAAATTTGTACCTGGGCTCTTACCTCTCCTTGATATGTTCTACTTGCTGTATAGATTTAGATTTATTTTTTTTTTAACTTTCCTCGAGTTTTTAACTTCCTGCCTGGCAACGGCTGGCTCCTGAACTGCTGAGCACAGCACTTGCTGAGAACCAATAAAAAGTCAAAGACTTGATGTCAGGCTCTCTTAGACTTATTTAATCACTATGAGTGGAAAGGAAGACAGATTTTGATTAAGACCAGCTAAACCGATCAATAAAGTCCTTGAACTTGCGTAAGTCACTACTGGCTACTTTCAATAACAGTGATAGCCTGCACTTAAGAAGAAATATCCTTACATTAGTACCTTTACATACTAGACATATATGTGGACAACCACTGAATAAGTATGTATGTTCCTGTATGAGGATACATTATCATTCTCAACATCGTGCTGCTGTTAGTGTTGGGAGGTATAGCTCTAGGTAATTTCTTTTTCATTGAACCTGTGGGAAAGCTGAATTCTAAAATAACACTCAGATAGCTATATATAAACATAAAAGGAGTGTAAATGTACAGTGAACATCATGACAACTTTGCAATGTGCAATTTTCACTAATTCTGTTCTTGATATACTCGTCCAAGTTCAGAAAGGTGAGAAGGTCAGGGTGGAGGTGCACTACTTCAGGATCCTTTAGATCCATTGGGTATGAGACTTAAACAAACAAGAAATTACTTTCATTGATTAAATGTAAATTGAATTAGTAGAAAAAAATGACAGGCCCTGCTAAGGTTGTGTCCCCTAGTCATTGTTTAACTCAGCGTGACAGATTCAATCTGCTCAGCCCAAAGGAAGGCCAAAGATGTCACTCACGGACTCTGCACAATGCTAGAGCCACAGAAGAGCAAAATCGAAAAGTTGCACTTTATCAACTCACAGCCTGGAGCCACTGTTCTCATTCGGGTTGTGTTAGCAGAACAATGAGCTACAGCAGGCACAAGGCCACTCCGCATAATAATTATAGGTATCCCACAGGCAAAGCTCTTTTTGCTTTTAAGACTTGACAGAATGTGTCTTGTAGGCATGACCTAGCAGATGGGGGACATTTTCTTTCATCTTTTCCAAAAAGGCACCTAGGAGAGACATATAAAGAATCCTGATAAGGGATATATTTTCTCCTAAAGGGTTAGGTTGATTACTACAAGCTGCTCTTCTTTTTCGTTCACCTTAAAAATAATTGCTGGTTACCTTAGTGGAAAGAAGTCAAGTATAACAACAGAAGCAGGGATAGACCTTTTGCTCTATCCTGCTAATTTGTGTCACCTACTGCACTGCCTTATGTATTGATGGTAGAAAAAATGAAGCAGAAAATTAAGTCTGAAAGGCGTTTTTGTCCTGCTGTCACTTTGTACAACATTTAGTTCAACTGACATGACACTGTGCCTTTTGTTACATAAAACTGTCACATTGTCCCCTTCTGGTTAGCCACAGTTGCTGGCCAAATCAATAATGTCTGTCAAAACTGTCAAATAATAAAGACAGTCTAAAACTATCTGCTATAGTAGATAATACTTTTAATGACTATTAAGAAATAAAACAAAATTATGTCACTAACTATATGAGCAAAGAAATGAGATAAACTTAACTATTAGCTGAGACAAACTGAACAAGGATGTTCACAGATATTGTCATCACTAGACATTTTAATTATTTCATAACTATTTTTGATGGTTTGGCATTTAACTAACCTTTGAACGCAGTTTATGACTACTGAGGGACACCTAAAACACATTAGTGTATGTATTTATTGTATTTTGTTAGAGTTGTTAGGTACTATGGTTTTATTTTGCTTCAGTTTTTCCAGACAAAACATAAAACACAAACAAACTTAAAGAATACAGAAGGAAACCAATGGAGAAAGACTGTCTTTTCCACTCTTTTGCCTCAGCAATCGTGTGATACAGAAACTTAAGGCAAAGGATATTGAGATTTACAAACCATAGTTAATGTCTTACAATGGGATTTTTTTTTACTTTCCAGCATTTCAGACTGAAATTCTCCAGATACTTTTTTTGTTTATAGTTTTGTCCTAGAAGCTCTGGTAAATGTGTAATTTATAAGAATGTGGAAGAAAGGATTAGTGCCCCAAAACAACACAGCTTGTCCTAAAGACACTACAATGCCGGCCTTGTAAGACTGTTTTCTGGGTGCAGGATACTACAGGAAGACATGCAGGCAAATTTGCCTCATGTATATGTAGCAGTATAAAAGAAATAAGAGGATTTTCCAGCCAGGATCATATGCTTCCACATATTTTGCTTTACACAGGTTTTACTTTGGTCTTGAGTTTGGGATTTTTCTGATCCCTGATACTTCTATCTTGTCTAGAAATGTGAGCTACTGTTTAACCAGTCTCATGGAGGAATATTTAAGCAGAATTTCCATTGCTGCGAACAGCAATCCTGCCATCTTGGATACCAAAAGGTCCCCTCAGTTTGCTGCTATTCACAAACTTGCTGTGGGGTGCCTTCACTCCCAGCATCCTAGTTGAAGATAAAGATGTTTAAAAGTACTGGCCCCTCAGCCTCTAAGTAGTGCAACTTCTAGGCAATTTTCAAGTAGTAGTTGAACGGTTTGCCACAGGCATTAGTCCCTAGCAGTCAAGCTGTTTTCCAGAAACATTTCAATCCATCATTCAATTCATCCTTGTTTGGCTAACAGGATACTATGTGATATTGTGCTCAAAGTCCCACTACAGGTAAGAGTCACCTTCTGCCCTCACCCAAAAAGCCTATAATTTCATCATTAGAAGACAATCAGTTTCATTAAACATATTTTGCCCTTTGATGAATCTGTTCTCAGATTCAGGCTGTTATCAGACACTGTCCCTTTCACTTGAATTTTAGTGAAATTTCAAGTTAATATGAGGGAAAAGTACTCTGCTGTGAGGATGGCCAAACACTTTAATGCACTCTCAGAACAGTGGTGGAAACTCCGTCTTTGGCAATATTTAAAACTCATCCAGAAGTGGCCATGGGAAAAACTGATTCAACTGGCCCTGTCCTGTAGCTCCCTAGATCTTATTCCTTTTCTTTTTAAATATGTGCTTCTCTGGTGATGTATAACTTCATTTTTATTTGCAAAGGCCCTGTTTGATCCTCCACTCCTGTGGAATTTCCTTAGAATTCCCCATTAGACATGAAGACTGGGAGGCTAGGGAGCAGACCTTGCTGTTAATGACTGAGACACCCTAGAACCTCAGCCTTCTCCATAAAGACCTCACTTGCAGTACTGCATTCAGCACTGAGGCCCCGAACACAAAAGAGACATGGATCTGCTTGAGTAAGTCCAGAGGAGGCCATGAAGATGATCAGTGGTCTGGAGCACCTCTCCTATGGAGACAGGCTGAGAGAGTTGGGCTTGTTCAGCCTGGAGAAGAGAAGGCTCCAGGGAGATCTTAGATCAGCTTCCAGTACCTAAAGGGAGCCTATAAAAAGTCTGGAGAGGGACTTTTTACAAAGGCATGTCAGATAGGACGAGGGGGAATGGCTTTAAGCTGACACAGGGGAGATCTAAATATTAGGAAATTCTTCACTGTGAGGGTGGTGAGGCACTGGAACAGGTTACCCTGAGAAGTCGTGGCAATTATTTGCTGTATAGTTGTTTGTCATTTTGTGAACCGATTGTTTTGCCCATATGAAAAAAAAAAAAAGGTAAGCTAAAACTAAACTTTTGTGATCAATATCTTGAATGGTGACATTTTATGACATTAATTACATGCAATGAAGAGGGTTACCCTCTGATCTCTAGATGGAAAGCCACATGCTGCAGTTATGATTTAATTTTTTTTTATCCTAGCTTTTTCTGTACTTTAAGAGTACTCAGAAGTCTAGGATCTCCTTTCGCTATGCTGCAGTGCTGTGCATGTGGGTTTTTTAATTGTGTACACTTAAAATTTAGAAATATGCAAATGCCCTTTTTCTTATACCAAGTCAAAGTAGAATAGTAGTTTAATTTTAAGGTACTTCTTTGGGGTACTATATTATTAAATCTGGATGAAATTCTAATTTTAATAAATTCCTCAATTTAATTCATGAGCTGTAAGATTCCTTAATATAAAGTAAGTTAATTGGAATAAATATTGGACTGACATACCATAGTTTACGTTTGTAAAATCATAAAATAGAATAAAACGTTGAAGTCATATTCTGTGTGTTCTTTTCAAGGTCTTTGTTGTACTGTGGTAAAAATTTATTAATTAGAGTTTCTCTAAATTACAGATTTTGTTCATAATTTCTCAAGGTATGAGGCAGCATAATGTCAGAGACTTAATTCCTGTGAACTAATTTCTGCTTTTTACTTGCGTAATACAATAAGAAACTCCTACAAGAAGAAAGCCACAAGTGACAAGATTTTCTCTCAGATTATTTGATCTAGGATTTAATTGGGTGTTGTTACAGCATATTTACAAACACATTTGAAATAATGCAGCTACAAAAAACCAATAACATATTTTAGCATATATGATGGAGGATTAAAACTTTGAAAGGTTAGTATGCTACTGATACAACTGAAGTGTGTTCAGAAAAATGGGATTATTCTTTTCTTGACACAACCTCTAACATTCTACTTTAGTAGCTTGGGATTCTAAGCAGGGAAGTGACTCCTTTTTTTTCTGGATCATTTTATATAGACTAATGTTTACAGAAATAGGCAGAAATTTTGACCTACAAATTTCCTAGTGTTCATACATATATTTGGTAGGTCCATTCTCTACATTTCTTACATCCAGGTCTCTGACAATTTTCCCTGTCACTATTTTTCTTCCAATGCAGCTTCAAATTTGAAGATTAACATTTCCAGGAAAAATTAATTTTACCTACATCAGAAAAAAATTTGGGGAATTTTCTGCAGAATTTTTGTGTGGTGGAGTTAAGTGCATAGTTTTTCTTTTCTCTTCTTTTCTTTTCTTTTTTTTTTTCTTTTTTTTAACTCTCTTTCAGAGCTTGTTTTCTTTAGTGGCTCTAGCAGAAAAAGACATTTTCTCAGTTTGTAGATTTGCAATACTTTTCTCTCTCTCTCTCTTTTTTTTTATAACTATTTTCCCTTTCATGCTTTGTAAATGTAACTGACTAGAATGACTCTTCATTTATAAAAGCTGAATTTCAGCCAAGAAGAAATGAGTAAGCTTTGATTCTGATTAGGGCACTTGTGATAATTCCTCTTGTGGTAAGAGTTACCTGAATTGAGAGTCTTCATTCAGTTCTATTTATTGATGATCACATTAAAATTTTCAATAATATAAGGTACTTTGACTCCTTGACCACTTATGCTGCCTTTAAAAGACCTCATCAGTCACCCAGGAAGTTTCCACATTGAAAACACACATTCTCATTGATTAGATACTTTCTTATGGCCCTTATGAGGAAATCTAAATAGGATATGCAGCCAAAAGATCTATGAATTTTGCACAAGCTGCTAATGAAGAATTACATTGTCTCTAGGACTGACACAGCTGCACTCAGGAGTGGAAAGGAATGATGTTTCCAACTTGCCCATCCCTTAAGAGCACTGTGGCTTTGGACACCAGAGAACTAATCAAAGTCTTAATAAACAATATTCTTACCCCAATCAGCAGGTGGGTGGGGAAAATGTGAATGGCTCTAAATAACAAGTATGGCTTTCCAGGTGAAATTCAAGGAGTAATCTACAGTCTACATAAGGGTTTAAACAATATTCTCTTTCCTGCATATCACTAGACCGTGGGGAGGGGAAGGAAGTAAGGGTAAAGGTAGAAGAACAACAAAAAGAAAAAAGTTCTAAAGATTGAATTATGTTTCTGTTTTGAATTATGATAGTCTTTATCCCTTCTCCTCACTTCAAAACCCATCATAACTGGACATTGAACAGTTATTGATGATTTTTGATTTACTATTTGAACTACAGCCTCCTAAACTCACGTTTAGTTCCCTAATAGATCATTTAAGGATAATTATAGCTTAAGGCTGTTAGTTTTAAGCCTTAAAGTCTGCATTGGTAAACACTAACAAAACTGCTAAAGACTATTCCTAAACTCTAAGATAAGTCCTTAAACAGTGTACAACTTTAATCCATTGTTTGAATATTCTGTACAATTAATAATATGATAATAATGACTAACATTTAACTTCTAGCAAATGGCCAATCAGATGCAAATATTCCAAGTTAGAACCTGTTTACTAGCAAAAGAGGACTGAAATTTTATGAATTTGAACTTCCACTGAGAGTTGAGTTTCTGGTAAAAAGGGATACAAATTTTTCATTAAAAAAAAAAAAAAAGAAAATAATCTCATCTTAGGGAAAAGTGAACAGTTTTGAATAACAGAAAGAAACTGAATTACATAAAATGGGTATGAAGAAAACAGCCACTGAAGGGAAGCAATGTAGGTATCTCAGGTGTGAAAGGGGCAAGTGTAAAGGGTGGCTGGGGTGCCAAGAATATTCATCTTTTCCTTCATTAAAAATAGCTATGTTCTTGATGCTTCTTTCTGAATATTTCACGTAGGTGGTGGGGATAAAAGGAAGTGGGGTTTTTTTACACTTGATCTGCTCTTCAGCTGCAGTAATCTCTTTGATGTTGGTGGCATCTGAGCTCTGGAGCTGTCAGATTCATTCCAAGCAACGAGGCAGTTCAAAATATGGAGTCACAGCCTGTGTCACATGTTGATTACCAGCAAAAAGACATTTATGAATTAGTTCAGACTCAATAATTATGCAGACATTATTTGGCACATAATTATGAGTAACAAACATATTCAAGAAAATTGCAATTAATTCACAGATTTGCACAATTTACAAAGGGAAAAAAAGGCAAAACTTCACAAGTTTTCATTTGGACTTTAAAAAGAAACTGTTTTTCCAAAAGACCCTCTGTATTTAAGGGGGGGAGGGGGTGGGGAAGTGGGTAGGAGGGGTATTTTTAGAGCCAAAAGTGGAATGTCATTTTCCAAACCCTTTGGGGCTTAGATTTAAGAAAGTTTTAGCTGACTAACGTGGGGATGAAATATCAGGACCAAAACAGCACCTCTGAGAGCTCCTGTCTATACGTTTCATAGCCCCAGATGCCGAAGAACATACAAAGTATCTTTATTTTGATTGGAAATGTCCCTAATCTCAGCATGCTGGCCAATAATAGGATAAACCTCCCATTTAGGCCCACAGTGAAACAGAACTTAGTCATTTCTCTCTCTTTTCCAAGTGAGCACTAAGCAGTTTGAGTACATTTACTAGGCATTGGCTTCGAGGGCAGCTGCTGCTCTGAGACTGTCTGGGCACCAGTCAGCTCAAGCAGCTGGTGACTGTCTGACTTTACATCACTTTTCCCTTCACTTATTAAACTGTGGTTATGTTGGCATGAGTATTTTCACTTTGGCTTTTCCTGTTCTCTCTCTTGTCCCACTGTGGATGGGTAGTGAGTGAGCTGTGAGGGTGTTTATCTGCTGGCACAACACTGCCCTAGCAAAACAGTTGGCTCAGAAAGCAAGCCCATCCAGCTGTCTGGCATGCACTAATGTGTACTTTAGATCAAGGCACTTCAAGGCTTGATGGCACAGATCTCAGCCATAGCAAACTAAAACTTATGGTATTGCTATGTTTTGTCTAGCAGAGGTTAGAGAAAGAGAGCACTCAGTTTGCTGAAACATGTCCTAAATGAAAGTTACCTGTAACTTTAAGCTGTACAAACACGGACTCCTTTGTAATACAGTCTGATAAGACTGCTATTTTCCTGTTTCATTATCTGGTCAAGGTGTCTTCAGTGATATGCTTTTGACATTTTGTTTACCGACTTCAAATGGTTTTGTGCAGGTGTTAATGGGAACCAGGCGTATCTATATTTTCCATATTATTCAAAAGTTAGGTCTTGCATTAACTCTCATAACACCTACCTGAATGTTTGTAATTTGGCTTGCCTAGTTGCTCATTATACTATAATTGCCTTGTACCCTTTGTTTGTAACCACTATATCTTCTGTACTTTGAAAGAAATAACACCTTCTAATTCCAGTTCTATCCTACTGGTGTGTTGGAGATTGGTCAGCCTTTGTAGAAATACGTCCCTCCATGAGATTAGCAAGCCTCCAGACTCTGAGGCTCTGAACAGCTCTACTGATCCACCCCCAACCTATGTTTTATGGTTGCTTCTTTAGCAAGTCAAAATTCCTACACTAATATTATATTTGCTTATTTATTCCATTTTATGACGATGTAAAGAAGAAAACATAATTTATACGGAGGATGAATTATAAAGGCCAGAAGACATTATGAACAGAATAGCCTTTTTACAGATTAACAACTCAATCTTTTCCATCAAAGGCAGAAATAAGCCTTTGTTACCTTCTCTCCAGCTAAGCCTTTAAGTTACCTTCTCTCCAGTTACTAATACAGATTTTGTTAAGTTGTGTCTCTAAAGCAGTGGACAGATGGCACTTGAATATAGTCTAAGCTTGTTTAACTAATTTCTGCCAATTGGGAGGGCCCATTTCCTTCAGTTATGATAAGCAGTAATGATAAGAAGGTACCTTTCTAATTGACTGTGACATACAGACATCCTAATACTTTTATCTCTTTTAGCTCAGAGATTTTTTCAAGACACATTTCTAAGAAGTTTTATGCAGCACCGAAAGAACAATGAATGCACTTGTTTAATTGCCTTATTAACTATTTACAGTGTGACTGAAGAATAACTTTTTTCTGAAATGAAGACACTTACCTTTCCAGTTTAAGCTGTGCAAAAAGCTGGGAGAGAAGTGGGTGTATGATTAAGCAGTATTCTATCCTAGTGGTTATGGTATTCATTTAAACATGGATCTCCTGGGACAAACTTCTTCTCCCACTACCACTTACGGGTTTTGTGGATGGCTGCTTTTGCTCAGTGGCTGTGACTGTGTTACTTAAAATACACAAGAACTTGAGGGCAGGGATCAGAGGCAAAGTCTTCCTCTTCCCATATCAAAGACCTCCACTCTAAAGAGTAATACTCACTAGTTGACTTTCTTGGCTGGTAAATCCTGAAGTTTTGTATGAAAAGCTATAAATACAAGAAGACTGGTGGAGAACAACCTTCCAACAACTGCTGTTATTTAGTGCTTTGGTTTCAGTCTCAGGAAATGGAAGACGTAGGTAAACCCTACATGCCAAAGAGGTACTTCAACAGCTGTGTACATATGCTTCTACGATCCAGAAGGACCCTCTTTATCACTATGCTCTAAAAGCAGCATGTGGTTGTAGCTGCCTGCTGGAGAGACCCAGGGGTACATGCAACTTATATTTTGCAGAATACTGACAGGTGGAGCCCTTCAGGCACTTACTGTGGAAGGGTGTCTACAATTATGCTCCACACAGACTTGAGGTGTCAGGAAAGCTGTTGAGCTGCTCAGACCTGTTGAAAGTGTAGTGCTGGAAGGAGAAACATCAGACCTGGGGGATCAACTGAATTTAGGCTTGCAGGATGAAATAATGGCTGAGTGGAGAACTTTTCACAGGTGGACTTCAGACACAGGCGCTCAAGTCCTTTCTTACATCTTAGTCTTGCTGTTCATGGTTGAATCATCAAGGAATACAAAATGTGAAAAAATTTCTGGGGTGAATGTTTTCTCAGCTGTAAAATGGCCAATGACTAGGAGACCTTTAGTTTTTTACATAATTTTAGAGGCACATGGAACTCACTGGTTTTTAGTATGATCCTTTGACAATCCTGAACTTTTTAGTAATATTTGATATTTGAAGAGTGATATAACTGACTCTGCAAGAAAGCAAATCATAGTCAGGCATGTTCCTTGCAAACGTAATTTTTCGTGTGTATGTTTCTAAGTTCTCTGGTTTTGTGTGGCTTAAATAATCTTTTATAACCTTATTTGCTATTGAACCTCTCATTATAGGAGTTCCTATCCCAACAACAGTTTTTATCTACTTTCAAAAATTCTATCTGCAAGTTGTGTATATTGTTTGACTTTCCTGCTGTACCACCTGTACTGTGCTACTCTTTTTTAATTTTAAACATTAAAAATAAAAGGCTATTTTGAGCTATAGCTTTACTCATCAGTAATGAAACACCTACAGAACCAATTTTTAGGCCTGTCTATTTGTTGTGTGCATTCTTTTTCAGAATGAATATAGTAAGATGCATCTTATCTGTATTATTGCATCTATGCAGTGATGGATTTTATTACTTCCTGCTATGGAATTGAGCCATTATGAGCATCCTGATCTTAAAAGGAGTTCAATAACCAGAGCTCCCAAGGGAACCAACAGGAAATGCTCAGCGAGTCTCAGAACCAGCCTCTGCAATGTAAATTGTCATATCTGCAAGAACTTAACGATACTATAAGAATTCAGTTTTCATATCTGTTCCTTTCTTTATTTTCTCAACTACAAAATTTTGCTTATCTGCAACCCTTTAAGGCTGTTTCTGTACAAAATAACTCACCAAACTGAATATACTTTGGATGTCTTTGGTAATTTTATTTCTTTGTCTAAATGCTCTATCCTGATGGTTTGGATTTTTGCTGGTTCATCATTATTCACATAATCATGTATGCAGTACAGTCTTGATTTAAGTTGTACATTTCTTATGCAGCTTTAACTATGTTGATCTTAATGTTATCCTAGTCTAGCTCACTTACCTAGAATCTTAATACTACATTAGTAACAGAAGTGCGTTTATAACACGTGCACACACAAGGAAGAAAGATCACTACCTGATTTAACAAATTAACTTTATATTCCTTGCATCCAGTTCCATGCTGCTCTTAAATGTTAGGAAAAAGTAAATATTTGAAAAATGTCACATTGAATCACTCCTACCCTCTCTCAGCTTACAAAAACGAGGAATAAATCGCAGGAAATCAGATGTTTGCCACACAGTCTACGCATTCGTTTGTGTGAATTTCATGCATATATGTGTATATGTTTGTCTGTGTACAAATATACCTATATATATATACCTGCATTACAAAACATACAAGTATAGTCCACTGGCTATTGCTGTATCAATACGTTAATGAGCACACATACTATATAGGTACTGCACTGCTTCCAAATAATATTTGTCATGTTCCAGATGCTTGAAATGACAGTCTTTGTGTATAATATGTCTCCAGCACAATTTAGACCACCATACGCTCATTTGCCCTCAAGTAGGCCTATTTAAACTATAATTGACTGCCCTGGCAATTATTGTGAATAGCAGCTGTCTGCTAGTTAAAAAAAAAAAAAAAAAAAGACATATATATAATGACAGAGAAAGGATCAAATACAAGCAATAGAAAAGAGCATAAAGAAAATATCTATATAAGGTATTTTAGACCAGATTTTATAGTGGAAAGCCACAAAGCCTATTAGCCATTTCCAATTAAGGACTATAAAAAATGAAAGAAAGTACTCATCTATTTATGAAAAGCAGCTGGGTCTACCCTAAATATAAAACTGGCAAAAGTTTATTTGTTCTAAAATTGTTACAGCTTACAGCACTTCATTTATTTTCATTAACTGTGTTAGGTTTTGTTGAAACCTTTGTTGTATCATGTACCTTCTATATCAGACAAAAACACCTTGCTTTGTTTTTCTCCTAAATAGCTACATAATTAGATGGATTATTTCATGTGTCTGTGCGTGTGTTTGCTAAAGAGAACAAGCCAGATAAATTAGCACTTAGCAGAACACACAATAGCACATAATATGCCCTTGTGTTTCATATAAAGCTTTATTTGTCATTCACGGCTGGTTGGCAAAACTGACTTTGCTTTTGAAAATGACAGGTGGTACTCTGGTGCTTTCTGTATGAAAAAGAAAAACAACCTTCATCAAGACAGTGTCTGTCAATAGCTTCTGTGATTTAGTATTCAACCCTGGGCTTGTGTTTCCCCTAAAGTTTTGTTTCATTTGCATCTCTTAGTTCTGACATCACCAAGCCAGTTTAATAGTTGAGATTCTATGCCACAAGTTAGAGATTCCCTGAGGCCTGATTATAAGACAGGTGAAGTTCAGTATATTTCAATAAGCTCCGCATTCCATGTCAGGAATCAATAGCCCTCCTCCTTTCTTTAGGGGTTATTAAATTGCAGCTGTAACATTAGCCTTCTTTATCTAATTGATTGTCTTTTCACAGGGCTAAGAAAATCAATAGCAGTCAGTGGGGCTGCCCTGTTTTTCCTTAATAGATGTTTTCTCCTAATTGGCTGCCTGGGTGGCTTCAGTGAGCTCAGTATGTTTTCAGAAGTCCACAATATGTTGCAGCTCTTGTAAACTATTTTACCATGTGCAACGGTTATTGATTTTCTAATGAAATCTAGAAAATTCAATAGCAATCAGGAATATAGATCAGGATTCCTAGGTACGTTAAGGCAAAGGGCAAACTCAGTTTGCTACCACTTCAAGCTGTGATCCAATTAAATATGTCCTTAAAGTATTATGTTAGCTAAAGACTTTCTACAAAGACAGTTGATCAGCTCTTCTAAATTTCATATGAAGGAAAAAACATCAAAAATTTTCAAAGTTTTTGACCATGATGTCATAATTACAGTTCAGTTTAAACAGCAAATAAAAGTAAGAATATATGACGTTTTCAAAACTCTGTTAGTCACAGAATTTTGTCCACCTTGACCTCCTGAAATATTCATTCAAATAAGATACCTATTACGAAATCAAGTTAGGAAGAGAAGGGGTGAGGTAGGTGAGGATAAACACTAACGGCTACCAAAATAATGCATTTGACCTTTGTTGAAAAGGTCAGCATGTCAAACGCCTTATCCTCACAGTCCACTCAACACTTAGACGCTCACTTCTGCCTACAGAGAAGCTTTGGACATGGCTAAATCACACAAGCACTCATTTAATGTCATTTCCCTTTACAGTCCTGCTGCCCCAATTCTATTCTATAGCTTGGTGGGATATCTTTACCTTCAATGAGTGTCAGGCAGAACAGCAGCATCAGCAGCACATTAATCACACTCTGCAGAGATCAGCAGTGATGTAAACAGTGGGTACTAAGATGCAGTGTACACTATACAGATTTGTTACTGACTTATGACATGCTCTGCATTAGGGCACTGCATTAAAGCCCTCTCTCAATTGTATACCATCGTAGACTGACAGCAGCTCAAATTTCTCTGTCACTCCGATAGTGACAAGACCTCAAAGTTTCTCCCATGAGGAGAAACAGATAGAAATACCTCACTTTCCATTATCAGTCTCTATAAGTTAAAAACAAAAACAAAAAAAAAAAACCCAAACAAAACCAAAAAAACCCAAACAAACAAAAAACCAAAAAAACCCCACAAACAAACAAACAAAAAACATTAAAAAAACCCAAAACCATAAAAAAATCTAACACCAAAAAAACAATCAACAAATTCAGCAGGTATTGTTCTGTCATTTAAAGGACAGGAAACATTTAATGTATCTTTGTTTCCGAAACAGTAAATGGAAAAATAAGCGAATAAATAAGAAATAAAATTCAATTTAATTTAAATGACAAATAGAATAAGATATACTTTGATACTCTTCTTTTGTATCATCATTGTTGTCATTATTGTTGGTCTAATGAACAAAACAAACTTTTTGCTTGTTCTTCAGCGGACTAGGTCATCATGACATGCCAAGTTTTTTTAAAATTATCATGGGATTATTGTTTGCAAGAACACAGGATGAGATTTGCATGTGTAAAAGGCAACTGCTTATGTACAAAGGTGTAGTAATAAAAGAAGTTTATCACTATCTGTACACAAAATAGTGACCAAATATAGTGATATTAAAGGGAACTAACTTGAACAATCACCATAAATGTAAAGATAAATTGACAGCCTATTCTAAAATCATAGGGAAAGTTTCTTATTAGCAGGTATCTGTCACAAACATGGAAATCTGTAATTAAAAATGAGTTCACTATAGATTTTTGGGTTTTATATGACTACGTTAATATTGTTAAAAGCAATGAGAATTTGTATATATTCTCATTTGTATTTAGGCAAACTGCAGAACCATATGCATGGTTTAACACATTCCATAATCCTTGAGAAAACTTAAAACAAATGTGTATCCCTGTTAAATCTGATAACTACATGGCCTGTACTGTGAAAGGAACTTAAGAAAAATCAGGAATCTTCAAAAGATTATCCCATGAACATGCTTTAGCCAGAAGGAAAATATTTGTAAACATACAATAAAATATCCTCGATTTTAGCCCATATTTCTTCTATTCTGTACAGATTAACTAAATAATTGACAGACCATCTGCCAATATAAAAAAGCTCTCTTATGTCTGCCAGTGTCTTTTTTGTTATGCTAGTTTCTTCTTACCTACCTAGTACACAAACTGTTTATGTATCTCTTGCAGTCATTTAGAAGCAATGTCAGATTCTCATGTGATCTATCCCAGGCCCATACTGAATTTTTGGGGGGCACAGAACATGTCCTTTCATCCAACTGCAAAGAGCAAAAAAGGGTGGTGGAGGCATTGTTTGTTTGCATTCCTGTTGTATTTGGATCACACATAAAGAAGAAATTTGGGATATGATCTAGTGAGATATTGGATAGATGTTAAGTCTTTTTTAGCATCTTGTCATAACAAGTCCTGATGTCCTGGCCAACGGCACAGAGAAGCATAAACTTGCCTAATTGGTCTGTGGTATTATGGCCTAAAAAAGAGCCCCAATCTAGCAGTAGGAAATGATAATTCT
Source organism: Nestor notabilis (assembly GCF_000696875.1). Lineage (NCBI taxonomy): Eukaryota > Metazoa > Chordata > Aves > Psittaciformes > Psittacidae > Nestor > Nestor notabilis. Next base: position 26,066 of record NW_009924960.1, on the reverse strand, counting down.
TGGCTTAACCTTCTCTGTTATTTCTAGTACAAATTTAATTCTAAAACCAATGTGAGGTTTTTGTGGCCTTTGCCACAAGACGGAAATATAAAAGCACAAAAACCCTAGTCCATCCTCTGTGAAATAAAAAAAATAATAATAAAAAAAAGGATGTTTGCTATTCATTTCAAACTGAATTATGCATGTAGGTAATGAGGCCAAAGCAAGAACAACAAATATGATTCAGATTTGCTCTATGTCCCGCTCATGATATAACTCACTGGATGTAGGGCAGAAGTTGTCTAGATTGTTCCTAGTGCTGAGAAATGGCTCTTGCTTTGTTCACTTCTTGCTGTGTTTAATCATGGATTATCACATTTTCAACCTCATTGACCACTTGAAGGATCACAAGCTAAAGACATGTCCATATCACTTGAATGACTTTGTATCTTTCATTGCTATAATATTTGAACTTTTCAGATTTCATAATGCTCTTTTTTATTTTTTAAGGCATATTATCTCCACATACATATCTCTCTGAGGAGATATTTTAATTAAATACACATTCCTGTGATTTAAACACTTGACTTTAGATTTTCCTAAAACTTGAAATTCCTGAACTCCTGGTAAGACATGTAGGAAACATCACAGAAATGGAAGAGACAAATAGGTAAACTGATAGCAACAAGCTGTTTTTCATTTTACCAGTAGAGGGACATAACTAAACACCTCAGCAGACACCCAAAAAACATGCATTTTTTTAATAATATCAGAAATAGCTTAGGCCACATTTTTTGCCAAAAATAAACCAATAATAAAAAAAAGTTCTCTCACACCTAGGGTAAATGTGAAGGGTAGAGGACAAATACATCTCATTATCTAAAATTTTCAGGAATTTTATTTGCAATCTTACAGTCAAGGTATCACTTTCCCTTCAGTAAAACGTACTTGAATTTCAGCTGGAGTGTCCATTTGTTAGCAGGAGAATGATTCTGCTGTTGGCAAAAGCTTCTCAACATCCTTGTGTTATTATGGCATAATCATAAGTAATTAAAATAGTGAAACATGAAGATGTAAAGTAGCTATGTTAGAGAATATCAATTTATGTGTGGAAATGTGGGTTCCCTAGAGCATTATATGTATTTATTCAGTGTTTTAGCATTGTGACTACACTTGACTTGGAATCTATTCTGTCTGCAAAATTGGTAAACATGTAATAGATTACAAAATTAGTTAAAATTAACATAACACTAGTGTTTATAGCAATATATCCTGAATGAACAAAATACCTTTTCATTCATACAATCACAAAATCGTAGAATAGTTTGTGTTGGAAAAGACCTGAAAGATCATCTAGTTCCAAGTTCCACCACGACAGGCAGGGACCTTCCACTAGACCAGGTTGCCCAAAACCCCGTCCAACCTGGCCTTGAACACCTTCTGGGATGGGGCAGCCACAGCTTCTCTAGACAGCCTCTGCCAGTGCCTCACTGCCCTCACAGTAAAGAACTTCTTCCTGATATTTAATCTAAACCTACCTCCTTCCATGTAAAGCCATGAAAGCAGCTCAATATAAGAGAAGTCTTTGCTTAAGAAAAAAAGTATGTCATATAGGATATTGCAATACTGTGGAGGTGGCAACTGCAATTGTTTTTCACCTCTCAACTCACACCTTTCTGCATGCTCTCCTGGCAGAAATGGCTATTTCAGCAAGGTGCCAATGTATATAGTTCTTGGTAATGTGCATTCATATGCACAAATACACTGTATAACCTTTTTTTTTCTGTAAATTTCTTAATAGTGCTAATGGAACTGGAACAAGATACTACTGAAAAGATCTTCTCTTTACTTTTCAGTAAAATTATATTAAATAACAAATGTGAGAAAGTTGTTAATTACTATTAAAGTGAAAATATAATATTAAATATTTAAATTAATTTTTGAATACCTTTTTTTCATATTTGTTCTAACCATTTGGTTAAAACCTCATTTCTAAGCAGCTGCTAACCATTTCTGGCAGTAATGGCATTATCTTTTTTCCCATGTAATTGTAAGAACTAATTAATAATTGGTACATATTCACTCCTGTAGTTTTGCAATTATACATTTCAGATAATACTCTGCATCCTAATGCTCTCAATTTCTGTCTCAGAGACATCTCTGCTAAATAGAAGACTTTCTCACTCAAATTTGCAATTCATATGATATGTCAGGGTGAATATCTGTTTTCAATCATAATCATTAATCTATCTGATTCTATTGCTTCTGAGTATATTTATGTATTGGGTACATTTTCCTAAAATTAAGGTAAGAATGCAAATATTGCATAATTTAAACCAGAGACTTGTTATATTCAACCACATTTTTCATTTAAATTGCATGGTATATTTCAGTCACGGCAGAACGTGATTCATTTAATCTTGGTCATTGTATTTCTAAAGTAGGCTATAGAAGAAAATTATAATCAGGTTGCAGATTTAGTAAGAAGGAATTGTTCCAACTAGCTATTTTCATCCGGAGGGAATACTGGTTTAAGTGTCTGCCAATTTGCTATACTCCTGCTACAAAATCATAGTGGTCCTAAAGGAGGCCCACAATGTGTTAGGGCCAAATCCAATGAAGGATTTAAAGCAAGCAAGTCTAGGGCACAAGTTAGTTGCTGAAGTCCTAAATTATGACTCAGTTTTCAGTTGCCAGCTAACTCTGGAGGTGTCTGAACCTCATAAAATACTCTGCGACTTTGATGTTTTCCAGCCATCTAGCTTTCCCTTAGAGAGGGCTCAAGCTTATGTCCACCTTTAGTGAGTGAGCCAAATACACCACCACAGTATTTGCATCTTTTTCAAATACTTTAATGTCAGACACTTAGATCTGAAGTAAAGCCACGGCAAAAGCTGTTTTTGCAGCAGAGTGGTTCAAGCCATTACTGGAAAAAAAAAAAAAATGAGACACAGAAATTCAATCCTGTCTCTTGCCGTAGGTGTTCAAATTTCTATTAAAGCCATTGGCATACAAGCTAAGCTGCCTGGGGAAGCAAAGCAGGCACACCACTTCTGCTGAAGGTGTACCACTGTGCAAAAGGAATTTAAGGTTTATTCAGCCAGAAAGAGTTCACAAGAGCGAATGTGATGCTCTATCCTTATGATTAGGGCACTCATTTGTGAGGTAAGGGACCACAGCTCTACTCCCAGGATTGCTTCTGTATTTTATCCAATGACTACTTAATGGATGTACAAGCCCAAGAGACCAGGTAAGGAAGCAGATCTTCCTCTCACCAGATGAAGGCTGGCTTTTATGTTCTCTATGTAAGGATAATGAAGTGGGTTTTTTAGCCTGTACCCCATCCACAAGGAATGCTTATAGTCAGGACAGAATGTGTGCAATAATAATTGTACCCAATAGCATTCTTTCTAGTCTGCGCAGGTTCAGACCTAAACATGAATCTCATTATAAACAGTAGAATCTAATAAAACAAGAAAGCAAAAGAAAACAATGCTCTTGTCCTGTGGGATGGTCCTGGAAGCTTGTATCTCAATAATGACATACTTGTGCCTATACAGACATTGCATAAAATGCCTTCCCTGGAAACAGGGACTCTCTAGGGTGTTTTTATGAAGCAGAACTTAAAAACTTGTGCAGCTTCATGTGTGAATTTGATTTATTATTTCTTTAATATAGAATAAAAAAAAACCCCAGTCCTTGTTAAACTAAAAAATACACACATTTCCTACAGAGCTGATAGTAGATGAGGAGAAATCAATTTAAAAATTACTAGCACATCACTAGCTGGAACAAATACTCTTATGCAACAATAATTACTTTAAAGTCAGAACAGCAGGAAAATCAGAGCAGGGTCCCTTCATAACTCTGTATTGCTTTGTACAGCTATCCAATCTGAATCACAGAATGGTTCCTCATCTGTTTTCCCTGGGAACTGTGTTGAATGCCTGCCTACTGCTCTGAAATGGAGTAGCAAAGGACTAAAGCTAGTCATTTGCACCAAGCAAATGAGCTTAGCCCATCAATGAGATATCATTCATGCCTCTTTTTATTTTTTTCTTTCTTTCTCAGTCTTCCTTTGTCTTTTAGAAGGTGCCTTTAATCAGGTATAAATGTACACTAACTCCCAAAATTCGTCTGGCCAGAATGCTGGTGAACTCCACTGGAAGAAGTCAGTGCCTGAACACTTCTAGTTCATTCCTGCAGGTGAAAAATAAGTTATAGCACCTGCTCTGCAGTCCTCTCTCATGAAGGGAACAGTCCATCTCCCCTTCAGTCTTTCCTGTACCACAGCAGGCCAGCACCCCCTTCACCCTTTCTCAGGACCATCCTACGCAGCCCAGAAAAGCAGACATGACACATGTCTATATCCACCTACAGCTCTGACAGCAGATCACTGCTGTCATGGTCTGCAGCAAGTTAGGTGGAGAAGGTACCTCAGTGCTGGGACATTGCTATGCTGTGGGATCCCAATAGTCCTCTTGCTAACTTCTCCTCTTGCTGACACATTCTTACTAATTCATTGTGTCTCCTGACTCCACAAAAAAAAGGATACTGAGTCTAGAATTGATTCTGAGTAATCTGAACTACAGGTGCATAGATTATAAAATCAGAAGGCATCTCATCTGAGCCACTAAACAATGTAAGCCACAAGAACTTCCTACATTAAATTTTTGCTTAAATAGGAATTAGTCCATTCACTTAAATAGGCAGGTGAGGTCCCATTTTCCTAGAAAAGTTATGCAAGATAAGCACCCTGAAACACAAAATCTCAGGAAGTGATTGACATCGCCATAGGGAAGTAAATCAAACCTATCTAGGACAATATGTCTCCTTCCTGGAAATCTATAAGAGAACTTCCACATCTAATGGTAAGGAAATATTTTTATATATTGAAAGGAGATGATATAATAAAATACCAGTCGTAAAATGTCAACACATGTGAAATTATTATTGTTTTGAATCAAAAATAGTCTGATCACAAACAAGGATGAAGCACATCTGTGCATGAGAAAATTTAACCTGCCTGCTTTCTCTGGTCAGAGTGGTGAAATATAAGCAATGAGATTTTAGTATCAGGTTTTTGTATGATCTCTTTATAATTGGTTGTAACAGGAATAAATCTATAAAGCAAATTCAGATCATTAAAAACAAATTTCTTCTACTGACCTAAGACTTTGCCTACATGTTGGTTTCCCATAATACTACTACATGCACACCTGTGGTATATTAGCTGCCACTGTTTCTAAGTGTTAAAAGCAATATGTATTTTAGATACTTAATTTATAGCATAACCAAACTTTCAATGAAATGCACTTTCTATTCATGGCAGTTCTGCCTGCAAGCACCTGGCAGAACACAGCCTGTGGGAGTGAAGGAGGATCTGGGCTGTGCAGCCTGAACATGGTTATTAGAGTAACAATAGAAACTGCAGAAAATCATTCCTAGTGCGTTTATTTCAATAGCACTGGAAGTTGTGCGTGTGTGCGTGTTTGTGTATGGGTCTTTATTACTGGAGGAACAGTTGGAAGTTTTTGAAGAACAGTTCAAAAAGCTGTTGAAAAAAAAAAATCTAAAAATCCCCTTAGAACATGAAAAACTGCTGAAGAAAAATTGCTGAAGAAAATGTGACTCTAACACTTATAACCTATAACTAGGCTTGCTAGATAAGTATGTCAGAAGGAAAGCATGCACATTGTAAGCAAGGGACCTGAAGAAGTCATCTGATTTTCCAGGATCCTGGCTGGGCATGGGTATCAGAGGGGTGGAGGGCAGCTGTAAGGCCTTCTTTGGGTCCTTTCTTCCAAGCGCCTGACAGAAGGTGAACTCTGGTTTCTTGTTAGCAGATATGCTAATACAATTTGTCACTGCCTGAGAGAAAATGGAGGTATTTTTTGCTCCCCCTTCTCAAGCCCTGCTGACTCCTAACAGCAGCTGAGCCCCGCTGTGACGGCTGTGGACAACCAGCAGAATGTGTGAAATCATACCCTGCTCTGAACCACCAAGGCTGGAGAGTAATGCAGTTACGTTGGACTCAGCTCTTTCCAAGGGGCTGTCCTGTTCCGGTACAGCAGACCTACAGACCTGCAGAAGCACATTGTGTATTCCATGAGGAAAAGCTGCAATAACCAGCTCGGTGAAACAGAAAATAACATTTATGGAAGCCTTACCTTGCAAGTCACATGTCTCACAGGGACTTTTCCTTCTTTATTATTTGGGGGGGTACTGGCCAGGACATAACCTATCTCCATTCCTTCTCAGATTTCATATACCAGATAACTGAACAGTTATTTGTTATATTAGGCAGTTTTCATTCATCACAAGGCACAAGATGTAAGCAAAACTACATTAATATTAATGTACATGTACTTAGAAATGAAAAACATATGCTGAATGATTATCAACATCATTAGGCAACCAGTAATTTACTTATTAAGAAAGAATGATAATGAGATTCTTGGTAAATCTCAAACACCAACAGAAAGACTTGTGCTGTACATCCTTCATACTCACAGGAGGGCTGGCAGCCTACCTTGAGCCTCTCCTCCCATATATGTTTCCTTCAATAAGGTCAGTTGTAACAGCACAATGTATTGCTCATGTGGCTGCCAAGTTTTAATTGAAATGTTGTGATAAATATCGCTGCCTGGGTCAGATGTTATTTTCTGGCTAAGGAGGGTTCAAGTTGGTCTCTTAAAAAAACACTCCTGATTTTTATAGTGTCCAATGATCTGTTCCTGGAAGTTGATTTACCACAGATATGACCTGCTTACTTTAGGTTGACCTCTTCCAAAATTGTCAAGACTCAGGTTCTTTTACAGACACTGGCTAAAAGTATATTTTAGTAAACCGGGTTCCATTTTATTAGTGTGAAAATAGGCCTTACCAAATCGATAAGACAGGAAGCTTTAGTTTTATTGCCTTAGACTAGAGACTTAAAGGTCACTTAATATAAACAGAGTTGGGCACATAGCAAAGACAGCAATAAATGCTAGAAACCTCAACACAGATAATCTTTGTGGCCTTTCATCAGAGAAAAAACAAATCAAAGGCATCTTTATATCTTCTCCTCTCAAAAATGCAGCTTTTCAGTGATCCAATGTGAGTTTGGCTATAAAACATTTATGGAGCTATTGTACTTAAATATATAAATTAAAGGGAAGATTTCAATTACGATGTTATTTAAAAGGCAGCTTGTAAATTACAAGTTTCATAAATAAACTGTGTGTATGAGTAGAATTAAAATAGAAGCAGTAAGTGTATAAAATATCTTTGTGAAGTAACTGTAGTCATAAGAATTCAGACCATCGAATTTTCTAATACATGGTTTGAATCTATTTTTTATATATATACTTACAATAGACCTGTTAAATATCTATGGTATTGTATATGTGCTCAACAACATAATTATTTCAAATTACATGAGTTTCCATGTAACAAAATCACATCTTAGTAAAACTACACTGCATTTGGTAAATTAAGGTTATTTCTAAACGGTAACTTTTTGCCTGCTGAAGAAATGAAATATGTAATTGAAATCTTTTGATAACAAAACTAAAGTAGAAATAAATATACCCGACTAATCACGCAGAATCACTAACAGTCACACAAAATAAAGTAGAAAAAAAATTATATTTATTATCCAGTGCTGCTGTCTGTTTACTCAAGAACACTTCACAAAAGTAAACAAATAGGTTTCTGAGAAAAAGCTCCTGTAAAAAGATCTTTTATTTTTTTTTTCCTGCTGATATTTGGAAAGAATGGAGTTATGGCTTCTGAAATTAACAAACACAGATAAATTAATCATTTTAATTAAAATCATTTAGTTCACATGAGCTGTAATTAGGCTTGAAATGAAAAACAAAGAATTTCTATCTTTAATAAAACTCAAGGCAATTCTAAACCTTGCAATCAGAAATCGCAACTATTTTCTAGGGATTTATCTTCCTCCCCCCCCCCAATAAATTTTGGAAATGTAAAACTCTGTGGGTAGAAAGATGTAATTTCTACATAAAAATGTATATAGCTGGCTGATTAAACAGCTTGAGAATTTTGCCTTGCAATTTTGTTTCACAAGGTATAGTTGCTGTTACAATGTAAAGTGCAATTACAGCAGACCCAGATGCTAACTTCTGCCTTTCAAGGCAAACTTGCTGTGTTCATCTGAGCTGCATTCATGCCTTTACAGCCTTTCTACTAGAAGTTTTATCCAATTTGCCCAGACTGGGAACATCACATAAACCTCTAGCATATCGTATGCAAGAAATTTGTTTACAAGGTCCCAGAATATCCGGACTAGCCTGGCTGGTTTTGCACATTTTTTGCTGCTGCTGGCAAATCTCCTCTGGGGCATTTTCACTTTAATCTCCACTCTGTGCACCAGGAGATGCTTCTGTCTGAGAGGCTGGCCTCTTTTTCCTACCATACCTCTTGCTGTCAATGCTTTGGGTCATTTAAAGGGCAATGTCAAGCATCACAGCTCCTAGAGCTGGACCTTGCCACTTGCAGAATACTAAGGACTGTGTGCTGACATAGCTAACAGCTAAGTGGACGTCTTTGAGCACGTCATGGTGCTAAGGAAAAGAGGCTGGGCTAAACAGAGAAGAGCACAAACATTCATTTATACCAACTCCAAAAATGTTAGCCATCAAGCCTGACGCTATTACTGGAAGAATGCACAAGAAATCAGATGCATCAACATTTCTACTCATCTTCAAACCTTATTTGTAACCACAGTCTCCTCACTCATTCACCTCTTCCTCCCTACCTCCCAGTAACTTACTGCTTTTAGCTCTCCATCCTCTTCCACAGTTCTTACAACGGTTTTCCTTAATATCACAGAATCACAGCATGGTTCAGATTGGAAGGGACCTTAAAGATCGTCTAGTTCCAACCCCCTGCCACAGGTAGGGACTAGACCAGGTGTTGACTGCACCACACAGCTTGGTGTCATCGGCAAACTTGCTGAGGGTGCACTCAATTCCACTATCCATGTCACTGACAAAGACGTTGTACAGGATTAGTCCAAACACCCACCCCTGAGGAACACCAGTCATCACTGGTGTCCACTTGGATATTGAACCATTGACCGCAACTGTCTGAGTGCATACATCCAGATGATTCCTTGTCCGCAGAGTGGTTCATCCATCAAACCCATACCCCTCCAATTTAGAGAAAAGGATGTTGTGTGGAACAGTGCCAAATGCCTTGCACGAGTCCAAGTAGATGATGTGAGTTGCTCTTCTCTTATCCACCAATGCCATGGCACCTCTATAGATATGCTATGTTGGCTGTCACCAGTTACTCCTTATTGTCCATGTACCATATCATAGTTTCCAGGAAGATCTGTTCCATGGTCTTGCCAGGCACCAAGATGAGATTGACTGGTATGCTGGTATGTAGTTCCCTGGGTCTTCCTTTTTACCCTTTCTAAAAATGGGGGTTATATTTCCCTCTTTCCAATCAGCAAAAACTCTACCAGACTACCATGACTTCTCAAATATTATAGATAATGGCTTGGCAAATGCATCTGCCAGTTCCCTCAGAACTCATGATGCATCTTGCCAGGTCCCATGAACTTATGTACCTTCAGGAACCTCATCTTCTACAGCAGGTGGTTCTTCATTCTCCTGCTCCCAGCCCTTGCCTTCTGCAACTTGTGCAGTGTGGCTGTAGCACTTGCTGGTGAAGACCAAGGCAAAAAAGTCACTGAGTACCTCGGCCTTCTCCATGTCCCAGGTGACCAGGTCTCCGTTTCCTTCTGGGGAGGGCATATGTTTTCTCTTATCTCCCTTCTATCACCAATGTACCTACAGAAGTTTTTCCTGTTGTCTTTAATGTCCTTGGCCAGATTCAGTTCAGTTAGGGCTTTAGCTTTCCTAACCTGATCCCTGGATGCTCTGACTTTTTCTCCATAGTCCTCCCAGGCTCCCTTGATTATGCCCTTGGTAGGGCTCCTTTTTGTGTGTGAGTTTGTTCAGGAGCTCCTTGTTCATTCATGCAGGCCTCCTGGCATGCCCGCCCAACTTCTTTGTTGGAATGCTCCCGAAGCTCCTGAGCTTGGGGGAGATCCATACATAACCTAGCGATGTGATAGAGTTGTTGATCTATGTTGATCATTCAATAAAGTTTCATGACTGTTCCCTTGTGCATATCCCATCCTTCCATACTCTGCGCATCTTCAACAAACCTCCTACACTCCTACAGCTGCAGCACCAAAGGCTTTCCATTTGTTCTGGTTCCTATGTGGCCCCAGGGAGAGAACAGGGAGAGGGCCCTTTGTGCAGTGATGATCCTTGTCCTTTAAAGCACTCAGACCTGCTGTTGCTTGTCCTTAATTGTACAGCTGGTGCAAACTTCACCTGGTCTTTCAATGTAACTCTGTCTTATGAAGCAGTTACACAAAATTGCCTTCATGTAGTTTGCTTCCTGGGCTGTGGCAGAGGTCCAATAGGACCAACAGGAGATCCTTCCAGTTTTAAACACAGAAGGGGACTTCAGATCTCGCCACAGAAGGTATTTCCCTAATGCCTTGACTTCTTTGTTTTTCCTTGCAATGTTGTTGTCATGAACCAACAGGATCCCTATGAAAATTCACCAGACTTTTAAGAGGAAGAATGATACAGTTCCTCAAAATCATACTTTGACACTGGACAGTTAGATCATTTTGCAAATGCTAATCTAAGTTACAGGACTCAATAGAGAGGTGTTTGTTGGGGCATGCAAACATGCTGTCTTGCTATCAAATTTCAAATTGTATTTTGTATCAAGTAACCTTCTTAATAATCATGGAGAACTAGCATAACAATCAGAAGTATAGATCCTGGATTGCATTAATTCTTGCAGGGCACTGCAAAGACATTGTAGCATAGTTCCGTGCAGTTGAGAAGAACAAGGCTTCTGGAAGCAAAGTAATATGCAACAGGAAAAATACTGACATAACCTAATCCTTGTGACAGCAAAATAAAATTTTTAAAAGTGTCTATTACCAACTAAATTTTGCTTTCCAAAGCTACTTTCAGCTGAGAACTAAAAATGCAAACAGGTTTTCTCTTTTGAATGTGGTTTACATATAATACTTTACACAGGAGAGGGACTTTGTTCTTCTTTTACAAAGGGTTTTTATCATAATTCTGAGTTTACACTCTTCAGTTGTCTTTTGGCATTTTTTATTCCTGGAACAGTTTTAAAGAAAGTAGGATCTGTTCCCATAAAATCCTGAGCAGATGCCAGCTGTTTACAAGACATAGGTTGTTTGTTGCAAACACATGTAAACAGTTCTTCAGAGCACATTCACTTTAGGTCTTTAGTGGAGGGCTGATCAGCTCAGAAGATGCTAACCAAAGTAGGATCAACTGTCCTTTGTTGCATCAGCTGCTTCACTGGTGTTTTGCAATTGAAACTCCTTTTCTTTTTTACTGGTAATAAATAGCAATTATGTCTACTTGTTGGCCTTGTTCCAGAAGATAGGTTCCTTCCTTTCAGCTTTAGGTGGGATCAAGCAGCTAAATGTTACCTGCCTTCTAGCACTTAGGTAGCGGTCTGCCTGTCATATGGACTTGAAGGTATTTAAGTTCTTTATTAGTTCTGTGCCTTCTTCCCTCTGCTAGGCAATGAACATGGAGTGGAAGTATAATTTCATTCCCTCTGTGAGTGGAAAACTTACAATGAAGTGTTAGACTGACAGGTAAAAATCTTTGGCCTTCAGAAATTCAGATTTTATTCTAAGGCCACATTTCTAGACAAAATTTATTCAAATGAATAATCATCAAGCAGTCAAGCCATGTAAATGTGAAATACTGAGGAACAATTATCCAGTGTTACACAGAGAAGTAGCTTTTTTCCTCTTTTTGTTCAGTTGTTAATTTTACTTCTTATACAAAGCATATACAGTTAAGAAATATCTTCAAGCCTACATCTAAGTAGCAGGAGTTTTACAAGTGCTAGTTCATGGGATATGTTTTTAACAACTATAGACTATGATTTCTAAACTCCTATTTTAATGATCTTTTAAACCAGCACATATACAGGTAAAAATTGCAGCATTAAAACCCCAGTGTGCATGTGAGTGTGCATGCACAAGTCTGTCTCTGTGAGAAAGGAAAAGGGATAGGAAATAAAAGGAAAGAATCATATATTTAAGGAGAAAAAGTCTGAGAAAACAATTGAAGCAGAAATGTTTTCAGGACCAAAATATTTGCTATAAAGTACCACAATACATTTGATCATTAATTATAATACCAATTTTGGCTTGCGAATATTTACCAACATAAATGTTTCCTTTCACTAAGTCTCTTCAGATGGGAGTCATGATAAGAAATATTTCCAATACTGGTTATCAGCTTGTCTTATAGAATGCTGAAGGAAAGTGAGGGTCTCTTCCTCCATATCACAGGTTTCTGTCCTTCATCTCCTATTGCCTGATGTGTGGGTGGAAGTTTTGAAGACCAGTGCTGGAGGCACTAAATGATATTTAGAACAAGAAATACTGAGCCTTCGAACTTACTGTTGCAACAATAATAAAAAAAAATTCACACATGTAAGTATGTAAAAGTTTGGTAGCATTCTACAGCTATTCAAGTACATAACATACATAACATTTGTGCCTGGAGTAGCAAATTCTCCATGTAGTCATTACTAGCCAATGTGCATTATCTGATGGCTGTCTTGGTCCTGAAGATCTGCATCCATAAAGGCTAAAAAGTTCCATGGAAGATCCTGTTTTTCTCCTTTGGAGGCTACTTTTATCTTAGGATAACAAACTACAGAGAGACTCAAAGCTATCAGTGAAGCAGTAATCATGTCTATAAAATGTTAAAGAATATTTTATAAGCAGTGCTCTCATAAGAAAGCCTTCAAAATCCCACTTTCTTCTCTGTACTAGTGTGCTAGGTAGCAGCACAATGAATATCTGATAGAGCAGAAAGTCCGGTATTGGTGTCCTTTGGATTAATCAAAGATAGGGAGGTTTGTTTGTCTGCCAGGCTATTAAGTGAATAAATTCGTGTATTTGGAAGTGAATGTCCTCTTCCAAAGACCTGATGTCTGAAAGAATAAACCTGTAGTTACCAACTTTTAAAAGCAAGAAAATGATCTGTAAAAGCTCTCATAAGGGATCTCGTTTTTTAAATGCAGTGGAACGTATACTGACACGTTTAACTGTATGCTTGGTGATCAGTCCAACTGCAATTCATTAAACGATTCATGGGTATGTCCAGTGCTTTACAGAATGATATCATGTGAGTTAGTTAAGTTAATATGCAGGCCAAAATAGCTTCAACAGGTCAGTTGAAACTCATAGCACACACCTTCTTACAGTGTCAGACATCTCAAAAATCTCACTTAAACAACTTTGAAGTATAGCCAGCCTGGTGATTAAGATACAGGACGCTTGGTTGTCGTGAAAAGCAGCTGGGGCTGAAGATCTATTCACAACAGACATTCATGATCAGAAATATTGGAAAGTTCCCATGTCTTTGATAACTTACAGTCAATAAAGACAGAAGAGAACAAAAACGAGTTATCGTGCAATAAAGATTAATTTCAAGCTATTACCAGTGAGGAACTCCAGCAGCAACTCTTTTTAAGACAATGAAAATTGAAAAATCTGACATGCCTTCATAATCTCTAGATGCAGTTGCGGCAAGGGATATATTCTTCAGTGATTACAGAAATTATTTTATGTTTTTATGAAATAGTTTAAATGCTGTGTATACACTGAAAACATTCTGAGAATATAACAATAACTGACTCTAAAGGAAGCACACTAATGAATTTATACACTCTCATTTTATAATTTATAATTTTATTAAAATATAAATTAAATAGTATATACATTATATAATTTTACATTCCATAACTAGTATATAATATACAGCATAAATTCATGCAATCACTGTTGCATCAAAATAAATTTATGATAGCATTATGCTAGTCATCTATACATATTTTCATGTCTTTCTAGTAGACATATAAAGCTAATGTATGTATAGTATTTATTATTTATTAGAACTTACATGCACATCCCAATATCTTCACACACACAATGTTGTTGATATTTACAAATACCAGTGACATTACTGAACATGCAAAGCAGTTGTACTAGTTATTTGGGGAGGGATTGTTTCTTTATCTTACATTTTCTTATGAAAGGGTCTCAGCTGCTCCCTTCCACAATTTTACTCTGAGGTGATAAATAATTCAGTGTGCTAATTTGACAGATGACTCTCCAGGAGCCTCCTACCATTACTAGCACCATTAGACCATAATATGCATGATGGGCATAGACCATTCAGCAAATGTCCTTCACTTGTTTACCCCTAAAGAGCTGTGCTCTGCGCAATTAACTAATGAAGCATTATGGGCTTTTTTTCCCCTTCCCTGCTATTTCAATATATCAATGCAGATTGTCTAAAGGCAAAGTATATTTTGTTTTCTTTTGGCAAATGAGTATTTATGGGGAAACTGTAGACTTGTCTCATGTTCCACTTCTGTGAATAAAGAGAAAATAATAAGATGCTAGGAAAGGAAATAATTATCATTTAATTTTTCTTTAATGATTTGTGTAGCACATGGAAGAAATGTATTGTACAAAGAAGACAGAAAAATATTAAATTAGGTCCAGTATCATGTCAACTGAGAAACACTGAATACATATTTCAGGGCTTTATGCCATATTTGTGCTGGCTAGACTTTGGATAGCTGCAAGAATCAAAAGGGAATTGTGTTAAAATTGTAAAAATCAAGTATTTATTAAATCACTTAGTGAAAAATAATGTTTAAAGTATATATATAAGATGAATATCAGTCATATTCATGTCATATACATGACATGAATACCATACCAGTAGTATTCATGTCACATACATGTGACACGAATACCAGTATTGCACAGTACATTTTAATACAATATATAGATCATAGCAGCCAAAGTGTATTAAATGTTTGTTACAAAAAGGAAAAAAACAGAAAATGTATAAAATTAAGAAAATTTAAAGAGAAAGCTACAAGAGTACCCCCTTTTTTTTTTTAATTTTTTGGTCATTTTATGGCACCAAAGTTTCTATTCCATGGCAGCTATTACTAGAGCGACTCTCAGTACATGGCAAATGTTCTTATCCACAAATAAATCCACAAGAGTATATCACAAATTGCTACTGGATTTTCCTGTAACATGTGTGGTTAAATGCATCATGAAGGCAATTTTTAAACTGGATTTTCCCTAGAAGAAAAGTTTAGTCTCTCTCTGAATTTCTTTTTTCTTTAATGTCTCCAGTTCTTCACCTGTATATGTCAATTCTCTCATCTCAGCTCTTCTCACTTTTCCTTTCCATAACATAATAAAAGAGGAAATGCAGTCGCAAGCCTGAACTGAATCCTGTCATGGGAAATTATTAGCACTATCTAATCTTTTCCTTTCTACACTTTTTATGGAGACATAGTTTTGTGCGATTTTCTGAAGTTTTATGAATTCTACTTAAAAAAAAATTAATAGTGGAAATTAAATATAAAAACATTCCTGTTATTTCTTTGTAAAATAATTTTAATTTTCTGTTATGATCTGTTTGCTTATTCACTCCCATATTGGACACCATCTCTTCTGAACTTATTTGAAATCTTGTAGCTTGTTGCTGTCCTAAATAAATTTTGTTTCTGGTCCTGGTTCTCAGGTCACTTTCTCCATTTTACCCTGAACTGCCATTGTATGAAAAATGTCCTACCTTGGCTGGTATGTTATCAGAATGGAGCAGGGTATATAAATGGGTATACTGGGAAAGTGGAGGGCTGCACATGAGGATCTAGTTAGTTTCAATTATACAAACTCCTTTCTGCTCAGGTTGCAGAGAACCAGGAGAAAAGGTTGTATACCCTTCCCTGCATTCAGGTTTGTCTGCTCCTCATTAGCATGAAAGTTATGCAAATAGTCTCTGTAGTAATCCGGGTGGATCTGCTCTCCATTTCTTTTGATCTACTAATCTGATCAGTGAGAAGTCAGAGAGCCAGGGGAAAGCAGATGAGGTGGACTCCATGGAGTGAACAGCAACAGGAGGAAAAAGGGGCTCAACTTGCTCCTGGGATGATCTAGCACAAAATTCCTACAATTTTCAGGGACCTGTCATTAACAAATTAAAGTCTGTGATGTGTTCAAGTGCTCTAATAATAACTGTGTAAAAGATAGAACTATATTCCAGTTTTTCTTTACTCACTCCAACTTCTGATTGCATATCTGCACTGATCCTGTATTTATTCTGCTTAATCTTCAAAACCTACTAATTTTAGCAGTATTTACTCACTTACAGCATTCAGAACAATAATTAATCTTCTCCATTTCTGCTAAAGAAACGTAGTAACAGTCCACCAAAAATACTTAGAAACAATGGAGTGTTTTCTACAGCTGATGCAAAGTGCTCATATGGGAGAAATATATAAATGCTTGTAAGTGTTAAGCAATAAGTGATTAGAAAATATGCAAATAAGCATGTTCCTATAAAATTTCCCATTTCCATATAAAACTATTCTCAGGAGCATGTGGCCTTGAAGAGCATTTTCAGAAACCTGACTAAGATAATAACATGTAATTAAAAAAAATAACAATTGATATTTTTTTCTTTATTTTTATAAGAGAAGTTTGTTTCAATGAAACTTTCCTGTCTTCCATTAAACAAGATTTATGCTTGAAATGGCAGGCAGATAGCAATAAAAAGACATGGGACTCAGGGGACTAAGAAAAAAAGCAAACAATTTTCATTGAAAACAAGGTTTATATGGTTGTAGTGTGTGCTGTATTGTGCCAAACAATGGTATTAGCATCCCCTTAGGCATCATGGTAAGCACTGGACATGTGGCTTTAGAAAAAAGAAACTTCTACCACCCCGCTTTCTCCCAGCAGTGCTTTGTTGGTTCACAGCAAGGGTCTGGCTTCATGTCCTGATCCCACTTTAAGAGGAAGTCCAGTTCAATTCAATTTGCCTCTCTGCCTTTTAGTAATGAGACAACATGCATGTGAGCAAGCCCCATGATAATGCAGAACAGATGGGCAGATTTTTGTCTAATTAGATTGTGGACAGCTTGTTTGCTTGTAGTAAATGTGCGTACATTTAGAGGTTTCACACTTATTATAGAGACAACAGATTAGTCAAAGACAAGGAAAGAACACTTGTTTTTTTTTCTGTTCAGCGTAGGTGTAGGTCTAGTAAAGAGAGCTGTTTGATAAATCTGCAAGTGTAACTGAATTGTGCTTGGATATCATGCTCTTCATGGATTGAATGCCATGCACTTTGATCCTGAAAGACAATATACATGAACTCTTCTTTTTGAACAGATCACTAGTTTACACCAATATATGTTTAAATTATATTTGGCAATATTTTGCAAATCTTTTTCAATTACTGTACAAAGACAGTGACATCAAAGAACATTTCATTAGTCACTTATAGTTATTCTCTTAATACATATTTTCCAGTCTGCATTTTTTAATGTTTCCATTAGCATCGTAAAGCACTTGAAAGTTTGCTAGCAGTGCATTGAAATGCTCTTGGAGAAAAATCACCATTATCTGTGGTGTCATATTACCCTATGGACAGAGAGCACAAAGCGTACTAAATGCAAAATAATATTGCAAGACAGAAAATATACTGTATCTACGGGAAATTTATGGTATTGACATTCACATTGAACTTGAACAGGTTTCTCTACTTGTTAGTTATTTGCATTAAAATGTAATTTAAGAAAAAAAGGTAATTTTTACTTCTTAATGTACTGTAAGTTTGCACATGCTATATATGAACCTATTTGCATTTCTTCTGCATCTACAGCTGACTTAGGTTTTAAAGTTGAGCCTACAGGAAAAGAGACAGATCTTTCCACTATTAATAATACATTTAGAAGAGAAATTCAGAGAATGGTGTATAGATGCCCATTATCCTTATGAGTCAACTCTTAAAGCATCTCAAATGGGTTCATCCTGTTTTCTCTTCACCTCATGATCTAGACATGGAAAGATGAGAAATGAGACTAGCCATCTTGACATGGATATACTGATGACATCCATCTGAATATCTTGTTTTTCACAGGTAACTACAGGGATCTCAGTGTCCAGATAACAACAGCTGTTAGGACACCCACCAATTTATTTCTGATTAGCTCAGAATCAAACTGTGTAAAAGTGAACTAATTCTGGTGAGAAAGGAAGGGTCACTTTGAAATACGAACAGTTTTCCTTTACTATTTTTTTTATGTATTAGTCTGCTACAATAAGAGAATTAATACCTAAAACTAAAGTTTTGTGGAATTGGGAAATTCTTCCCTAGGGTGGAGGTGCCTAATGTCGGGATCTGCAACATTCAGCCAATGTTACTACTGTTGGTATGAGGCAACTTTTCAGATTGTTAAGAGAGCAGATTCCATTTCCATCTTCATATGTGACCTGGACTATTGCACTACTTTAGAGATTAGTTTGCAAAACCCAAGAGTTTTGGGATTTTTTTAAAAAAAACCCTACATGTTTCTGCTGCAGTTTCAAAGCAGAAGACATTTGATTCACCCAGAATTTAATCATTATTTGGGGCTGTTCCTACTGTGCTTTGGCAAGACTTTATTGTTAATAACATCATACTGATAATAAAAGGAAAATACAGCAAAATGCATTCAGTCTTCAAAAATCCAACCTTTAAACGACTTACTCTACGTCTGTCCTTACTGACTATGTAAAGTCACAGAGCTCTCTTGATAGAGTTCATGTTTTCTCCAGGACATTGTATCATTTAGGAAAACATTATTAGTTAAGCTGGTGTTCTTATGGAATTAAATACCCACTATGTTTTTCAAAAAGGAGCGATTAGTCACTTTAATCTCACTCTCAGTGATAAAAGAAAAGAAAAAATAAAAGAGTTCTAAATGTTTTAAACTCTGCCCCCGGGTATCCACCATTCTTTGTGTTATAATTCAGAATTTTGAAATATTTTCTCCAGTCAAGATTTTCTGTTGGGTTATCATAGAAAATGTCCTGTAGGAAGCAGAAAGGTAGTGCTTCTCTTCACATAGCATATGTTGGTTCCAGATATGTGACTGTACATTTACCCTATAATTAACAAACAGTAAGTCTCACAGGAAGAGCTGCTTTCTCATATTATGTGAGACAGTGAGTTTAAAGAAATATTGATTAAAATACTGGTCTTACTGAGCCTATGCTTTTCTTTTCCCTTTACTCATTTATTACTGTGGACCTTCTCCCTGTAAATGTTCACTTTCTTCTAAAATGCACATAAGAAATACTTTCCCACATGGTCTTTTTGTTGCCTCCTAGCTCCATAGTTCTGTCAAAGTCTTGCTCAGAAAATACTGTTAAAGCATCTTCACAGAAGGAGGGCAAAAGAAGGCCCTGCCAGCCTCAGTTAATGGCTGTTGAGCACCTGCTGCTTTGGATAAGGCTAGCAAACATGTTTTTTTTCAAAGGAACAATTTTCAGAAAATAACACCTAGATAGAAACATCTTTTTTGTGGTTTTGGTGCAAGCCAGGTGAATAGGCCATCAAATTTGTGCCTGTTTATCTGTTAACCTCAGAAAGTTTCTGTTTTCCTGACAGCCATGGAATTCCCAGCAAGCTTGCTCATTCTTCTTTACCTTGCCTATTTCCTCTGCCAAGTATTTTCTAGGCAGGTGACAGGAAAAGGGTTCTGGCTGGCACTCAGATTATGGCTTTCTTCTTGTCCCAGCTTTCAGGGCTTCCTCAGTGAAGGACCTTCACAGGCCAGGTGGGCAGGCTGCTTGTTGTCAATCTCTTAAACTCTGTAACATACAGTTGGTGAATCTGCTGAGCATTCTGGAAATAGCCAGGGGGTTTACGCACCATTTCCAAAGGACAAAAACATAGCTATATAACTAATTTTATAGTGCCTTTATCTTCCAGATAGGGTTTGCTTTAGATTAACTTGTAAAGATGTATTTCACTCAGAACAAATCTGATTTATATCTATGTGTGAATTGTCCAGCTTGAACAAAATCACTTGTGTCTTATGATTGAAGTGTATTTTTTAATTACTTTGGGGGGGGGGGGGGGGGGGGGTCTGGAACACCCAAATAAACTTTCTAAAACTTTTTTCCTTTTTTTCTTTTTTGTATATTTCAGGTGCTATACCTCCTACTCTAGTGAATTTTGGATTTAATACCACTTGATTGGAATAGGTGACATGGGAAAACTCATATGGTACTTTGTATACATCCTGGTTTTGTGCTTTACCCACATGTGACAAAACAAGTTACACTAACTGGCTTCCCAGAACCTAGAGATTTAATTTAATTTGAGCTTTTTATTCCTTTGGGATGGTGTTATCGTTGCCTGACACCTGAACATATTACTGCCTGACTCAAATTTTAGAGTATACTTATGAATTTCTTAGTTTTTTTATTATTAAACATTTCAGTCTAAAGCAGTGACTCTCCCAAGTATTGAGGACATACCCCTTTCTTCCAATTGTAACTGGTCTGGGGCTTCACTAAACCTGATAAAACACAGGTAACAGGAACCTTGTGCTAGTGCAAACATTATTATACTGTGTTTGTGAAAGAAAAGTATAATTCAGAAATGGAGTATACCTAAAGGAATGCAAAAGTTGTGGTGAGGGTAAGATGAACTGAACTGTAGGGTCCTTAAAGGAGAAGCCCCAGTCACAGCTAATTTATATGTGAGAAGGTGTTGAACTTTGAATACTTGGGAAAATCTGTACAAACATCACAGTCAACTAATTAACACTAACCAAAAAACAGGTTATGATACTGTCTGAATGCTTCCATGTTGTTCCATCACAGAATTAGCTTGGTTCTGATTGGAATATGAATGAGCCCTGGTCTTAACATAAGAAAGCCTCACATAAAATAAACTAATTTTCAATGGGAGGCTCAGGAGTTTCTTTTCAAAACAAGCACATTTATTTTTAACAACCAACATGTAATTTGTCCTCTAGATCCTATGATGCTTGAAGCCTTGGGCAATACTACAGACTTAGAGTAGAGAGATGAAAAGTACGGTATTTGTTGACTGTACCACTAGCAAGAACATAGAGAGCTGGAAATTGCTTCTGGATGGTGAAGCTTTATATAATTGCATCTCACATTAATTTTATTTTATTTTACTGTTCACAATTAGGAATTTTGCAGCCTTAAACATGTGAAATTAAAACCATGGGTGATTTCTTAATTGTGCAACTCCCCAGTACTCAATTAGCATCGTTCTCCTTTCCCCTAACAACAATATAATACTGTACTAATGAAAAACAGGGCTTCTTTATTTGCTATGGCCTTGGGGTCAATTATCAATTTATCATTGTGTCCTGCAGGTTTAAAATAAAATACTCTGTGCAGTGTAACCATTGTACAAAATTGACATTAAGTAGATTCTGCAAGTATGGAGTTAATAAAAAATACAAAGAGTGCTGCCTAAAAGGGTTCTACTCCTATAAATAATACTAGGTTGCCTTTAATATAGGACAGTAGGAAACTACAAAACTAATTTAAAGGTTTGGGTTGGTTGGCTTTTTTTATTTTCCCTATCTTTGTATATTCTTTATGAGAATAATCAAGAAAAAGCTAGATTTAAAATAGCTTTATTTTTATTTTAAAGATTTTATGTTATTTCAAAACTGAGCATTGGTAATAAAAATATTGCTGTTGTTATTAGTGAATGATGAATTTAGGGTCTTTATCCTATGACTGTAAAATACTGCTGTATTCATAATATTCATAAGCCAATGAAAAATTACTTATATGAAGTATTAAAAACATCCTATTTAAATCAGACAAGGAGGAAGTAATTAATTAGAAATAAAAGAAATAAAGTTTCTTATTGAAGCAAACACCTGGTTAGGAAGTTCATTTGTAATTCACTTGCTGTAAAACTTCATCCTTTTAACATCCAGCATTGCCCTTTATTTGTTCTGCTCTGGTCTAGGAAGGTGGATTGGCATGTGTTACTATTAGGAACTTGGGAAAAGCAAATGAAAAATTCAGCACATTCCACATTCCCACCACTTGGTTGCCCCATTCCACAAAGAGGTGATCCCAGAATTAGGTCTTATTCTTGCTGCCCAATGCTGAAACTTTGTGGGACTTCTCTCTGTGGGACAGTAACCTTAAGCCTGGACCCCTGTGTTTTAGCACCTAGTTGTTGCTGCATATCTTAATCCAAAATTCTTCTAATCTTTGCATGCTCTGGGGAAGAGAATCTGATTTCTACCCCCTTAAATCTCAGGATATCCTGTATTTCCTTTTTATTTCACAAGAAAGCAGCAGCAAAAACTGATGGTCATCTTAGAGAAGCAGTAGGAAGTTTGGCTTGGGGCTGAATGTTTAGATACTTTTTCTCTTATTGATGAGTGACTGACATATAATCCAGCCCGTCTTCACATGCTTGTCTAAAATACTCAGGTAGTCATGCTTAGATAGCTGGTGAAATATCAGCCCAGCTTTGCCGCCAGAGTGTCACTGCGTCTCTCCAGTGCACACTGAGCCATTTAGTTGTGATGGTGTTTTTCTGCATGAGACGGGGGTGCTCTCCCAGCTGTGTCAGAGCTGAAAGACAGAAAGCCATAGGACTTTGCCACGCCTTTCTTTTCCCTTTTCTCATTTTTAATCTTGGAACCTACTTTAATTCATCCTGCTTTCCTCCTACTCTCCTGGGACGCTTTTCTGTCCCTCCATTTGCTATGGTTAACTCTCAATAAACTCAGCAGCAGACACACATGTACAAAGAGGTGGTGGAAAACAGACAGTGCTGAGAAGCAGTTTTTCACACCAGACAGGTTTTCCCACCATAGTCTCATAGATCTAATTCAAGCCTCTTGTGGCAACAAGAGCTTGAAGTGTATATCAATATTTTCATTCCTGAAACTAAACCAGCAAATATCACAAGAGGAGAGTAATTTTTCAACTGGCGCCTTCTTCTGTGGCAGCACACAGGGTGGCATGACTGAGATACAGCCTGTTTAATTGATTAGTGCACTTGAGAGAGGGCTGGGTATGGTCCAGTACAGATCATTCTAAACACTGATAAATTACCACCTTTGTGTGAAATGGTTGAGGTGGGACCACTGCCCTTTGACAAACCAGAAAATGAAATGATTACTATTGGATTCTATTGACTTGTCTGGTAAGAGCAGTTGTGCTTCTTCCCAAAGGTTAATTGGACTTGAACTCAAGAAATTAAGAGGTCAGCTAGGGTCACAGTGACAGCAGGCAAACTTTTAACTTACCACTAATAATATTTGTCAGGGAAAGCCCACAACGCAGTTCTTTAGCCACAGCTCTGCTCACAAATTTGTTATAAAAAATAATTGTTTATCTACATTATTACTTAAGCTGTAGGTGCATGTGAAAATACGCTCATTAACATTCTGATTTTCATTAGATACTGTAGCTCAAATACCACGAGTATGATGCTAGGCTCAAGACAAGTTGTTGTCATAACTTGCATGGATATATCAATGTAGATCATAATAATTCCCTTTTAGAAATATTGGGAAATTCAATGCAAAATGGTGTTAAAAAAAAAAAAAAAAAGAGTGAGGATAGTGTCTGTAGCATAATTTTAAATCTCTTTACTTTGGGAATTCTTATATTAACTTTCATATTATCTTGATTTAGTGTGTTTGATTCTTTCTTATTTTCTGAATTCAGATTAAGAGTAATTCTAGTAATTCATTAACGTTTGGTTGATAAAAACTCCAGCATTAGTTAGGAGAGGATTGAATTCTATGTTATGTAATGAGGAAAGAACCCGAAAATATCTTCTTGGATTTCCTTCATCTAGTTATTGCAAAGATTGTACCATATGTTCTTCTCTGACATATTTTCATATTTTTTAAATAATATCATATTATTCACACATACTTCTACACTTGTGTCTCTCTCTCTGTGTATATACAGGGGATATGTGCATATATGCTTTTTCAAAAGACATATATTGTTTATATTTCAAGATAAATTAATATTAATGCTATTTAGTGAAAGGTCAGAATTAGACTCTGATATGGTATGCATTTATTTTAGTTTATCAGATTAATAGGACAGAGTTTTTACTTCATCAAATTTATCCTTAGCACAAGAAGAGAAGATTACAACTCAGTTTTGTGGCTTTTACACACTGGAATTTGTTGTGAACTGGAAGACTGTAAGAATTTGGCTTGTATATGTTCTACATATAACTGTAGAACATTTTCTTTGTATGTTCAGCTGATCTAGAGAAAGGGGAAAGATTATGATTAGGACAGTAATAGAGTATGTTCAGTGTCATTAAAAAAAATGCTGCACTTGAATACTGTTTTACTGCTTTTAAGTGTGCAAACTGGTAAATGGCAATGTATGAAACTGTGTTCTATTACCTAGAAACTAACATAATACTGTGCTGACTAATTTTCCTAGATGTACATGTAACATCAGCAACAATTAATTGAATCTGGTGCAATCTGACACCATTCCATTGAGAAAATTGTCCTGGAGACTTTCAGATAATTCTCTAAAGAGACAAAAATGTCATAAGATTAAGTTAATTAAGGACGAGTATGATGCTCACCTGCCGAGATTATTTCATTGTGTTTACAGCCAAGGAGACACCTGCATTTTGATGGTTGATTGATTTTTTTTTTTTTTTTTTTTTTTTTTTCTTCAGATACCAAGCCTTTCTCTGCATGCCTTATGTAGACAGACATTACTAAAACCAAAGAGAGCTGGGGGCAAAGCTAGTGGAGATGCTAACACAGAGCCATTCTATCTCCTTCTTTCAAATTGAATATTAAATCACCAACAGCTCTGTGAAAAGGCATTTTTGTCAAAATAAAATGTGTGTGTCTACTTGAAAAAGTAGATACACACGGGAGACCAGGCCCCATGCAAGAATTATAAGGCAGAGACAGAAAGAACAAGAAAAAATTCTTACACATTCTGAGACACATTCACATTCCTTGAAAAAAGATTTTAAACAACAAAAACCCACTTCAAAAGTCATGCTCATAAACCAGAATAAAATAGGCTTCAGCATGGAAAAACAAGAGCCTTACTAAATCATTTATAAAGAAAGAATTTTGGTGTAATTTTCTTCACAGACACAAAACTATCAAATCTTCAGATAATAATCACTTGAATTAAAAAATCAATTTAAAAAATCTTTGCAATAACCTCATTGGACTGGCTAATATTACTCACATTATACAATATATAATAAGAAATCATAAAGGGAAATATGTAATACCACTTCTGAAGAATCTTTTTTATGACCAGAACCACAAATAAAATATCTGCCTTGAATTTTGTCATTCATAATCATGCACTGCTTATTCAATAAAGAAGGCTTTTTTGAGCATAATCAATATAGTCAAACTTTCAGCACCTACTATTTGCCTCTATTTCTGACATCATGGCACAGAAGTTAATCACTTCAAAACACTATGGAAAGCACTTAATCCAGCTCGTGTCTTCATTGCTCTGAATGAAGCTTTAGACGTGTCTTATGTTCGCTCCACAGTATTTATGATGAGATGACTTATATTCTTCAGTTTCATTTCTGAAGTAAGAAATAGGAATATGCTGCTTTCTTTTTTTTCCAATAGACTCATTCACATAGGAAGGTGCCAAACATCAAGAGAAAAAGTGATCAATATAGCCTTTTGCTGGCTCTACATAGTAACATTAAATTAAAAAAAAAAAAAAAAAAAGGCATGTTAAAAGAGTTAGTACTTCAGTTCCTGACTTATAACCTTGGTTTCTCTGTGTTTAGAGAAAAATCAGGTTATGGCTACATGGGGAAAAAGTTACAAAAGTATTCTTATTATATCAAATTGTCTCTGGGTCAGCACTTAATGTAATTTACCACTGGAAAGAAGTAGAGTTCCTTTAACCTAATTTTCTATTTGGGAAGTACAGTAAAACAGCCCTTCTGGAACTGATGCATTAAAAAGTGGAAGAAAATAGAGGAACAGCAATGAAAGCAGTAAAAAATTAGAATTGTCCCATTCAGACAGCACAGAAAATTTACTGTACTTGGTGCTGGTAGTGTTTGGGCTTATATTAGGAGTGTCGTGGTTTAAACCCAGCCGGCAAC